>NW_005842780.1:589565-595630 GCF_000455745.1 Alligator sinensis | reverse complement strand
GGCGAGGGGCAGGCGGCGGCTGTGTGGGGCCGTGGGTGTCTTTGCGCCGTGCTACTGCTGCCAAACGTTTCTCTTCCAGGTGCTTGCAGCAAACCTGAGCAAGCGCTTTTGCCAGAGTAGCGTAGGTTTGTCGGGGCAGGGCAGTTGTGCCAACCAGCTGTGGTCTGGAGGAGAGAGGCTGGGTGCTGGCTGCTTAGCCCCATTTCTAACGGGAACCTTGAGCATGAGTCAGGGCTTGGTGACCTGCTTCTCTTTGCTACCCTCCTGTTATTAGGAGCCTGAGGCTTCCTGAGTTAATATGTTTACTTATAGGGAAGGCATTTGTCTCCATGTGATGCTGTTAGACTTTTACAGTGTTTTAGAGAGATGCTGTTAGGAAGAGGTCTTGAGCATAGCAGTTGATAGTGGTAACTATCTCTATTTTGTATTCAGGTTTACAAAACATGTATTCTTACATAATCCCACTTTCATGATAAATATGAAAACCACTTGATAAATAGATCTCTAGCAACTAAATATACAAATATCTACAAGCAAGTTTAAATATCCTGCCCCTGTATCTGTAATAAAACTTTTTTGTCTCTCTGCCTGCCTCCCCCAAAAATACCCAGGTGGAATGATAGGCCGTGTAATGTTCCTGGGAAGCTAGTTAACGGTGCCCTGCTAGACTGAGAGAGTGTTTCAAAAAGCAGGAATCGCTCATGGTGAACAGCCTGCTGGCAGTAGGCCGCCTCCTACTGATGAACCTCAAGTGCTGTTACAGATCCCTGCTGCAACAGCTTGACATGAGGCCCTAATGTCTTATGAAGAACAGTCTCAGACAATTGAGGGCATCATCAGTTAAGCCCAGCTTCTCAAATTCTGTCTGGAAACTTGCAAATCCTGGGACGCTAGCATTTATGTACTGACAGTGTGGAATAACATTTACTGCTGGGTTTTGCACTAGTTTGCACTTCTGAGTAACTGGCATGGGGAGCACCCCATCAAATTCATCCCTCCCAAATAACGTTTAAGTTTAAAAGCAGTCTTTTTTTCCTAGGCTAGTAGTATCCAAGTTTCTGAAAGTCCTGGAACCCCAACCCCTGCCCTAAAACCTGACGCAGCCAGGCAACTTGGTCTGGCAGTGGCCGCGCACTGCCTGGTGGCCTTCTCTGCCATTGCCCTCGTCACAGAACCCCAGGGTCCCATGGAGCACTTTGAAAACTACTGTCCTAGGCAGATAAGACTTGGTCATTTCTGCTTCCTCAAATTATTGGCACTTACTCGCATTGTAGGACTGGTAACTTGTGGGATGTCATAGTTAACACCTTTGTTGTAAAGTGGAGTTTTCTTCAGTATTAAGTGACCATGAGCAGTCAAGTTCTCATGTTTGTATTTTACTTAAGACAACTCATTTTATTACCCTGTCAGTAGAAACCATTAGTTCTCTGTGTGGTCCAGCTTGTTGTCAGATCATAGAGTGCATGGGAGAAGAGGTGAATTTTGATGAGGGATTTGAAGGGGCAAAGTGGAGGCTTTATGGGTGTTGATTGGACAATTTTTCTCCATTCTTGAGATTGGGAGAGGGGGAGAAGGGAACGAAGGAAGTTCTTAGCAAATAAGCAGAGAATCAGATGAATGAGTTTGGCATCAGTAGAGCAAAGGTGAAGGTCAGCTGGACAGGTAGGGTGAGGTTTAAGTGAGGAGTGTTTTTTTAGTAAGAACAAGAAGGCTGTTTTCTTTTTAAAAAGTGATGGAAGGGCGGGGGGGGAAAGGAAATTATTCAAAAGCGACCAGAAGTCTGAACAGTGAACCAGCAAAGTGATGGTAGCATCAGTATTTGAATGGATTTGATTGTATGGGTGAATCTATAGGCAGTAAGGCCAGAGAGAAGATACCACATGAATTTTTTAAGGTCCTATAAGTAATGAAAAAGGAAGTGTGGGGGAGGAGGAAAAAAAAGAAACTACGTGCTTTTTGTTTGAACTCTGAAAAGTTGTTTCCTGTACTCTGGTAAGGTATCTTTAGTAATGGGTATGGTTTGGTTAGTTTGTATGAAGTACGTAACCTTTATATTTTTCCAGGTTTTAAAAAAACATTTAATGCAATTAGTGCTTTTGAAAATCCCACTCTATTATTTTTACTTTCTATTGATATTAATATAGGAGTGAAATTAAGTGCAGGTGGGTCTTTGAAAACCCTGCTCTATTCATACAAATCAACAGACACAAAGATCAGCATTTATCAAGAAATTGTTCAGAATGGTCCAGATGCTGGGTGTCAAATGCATTTAGTTCATAATGTTTGGTGGGGGACTCGGGGGTGGATTTTTTTTTTAATTTACTCTCAGATATTGTATGGGTGTGTTTGTTTTTATATTTTTCAGTTTGTAATAAGCTGGAAAAATTCTATCTCTGTACAAATTGACTGAACTTCCACAAAGATGTCCAAGGTAAGAACAATGTTTGTATCTTTGAACATAATGGAAAAGTTTTAAATTTCTGAAAAACAAAAAATGTAAAGCAGAGAACCTGTAACATTTCCTTTATGTATAATGACTATAAAGACTTTAAAGTTGTCCTCCATAATTAGGTTTACGGAATAAGGCTGAATTTATGAAATGAGAATAAATATTGAATATCTCAATACTGGGTAAAGTTTATCCCCAAAAATGCTCAGAAAGGGTGTTTCTTTAGGTAGATTATAAATCAAAACAGCCCAGCAAATTATGTAAAATATCTTCCAGAAACTGCTTGTTTTTCTACTGAAGCAGCGCACCCTCACGTGAGTAAATCCCTAGGTGTAGTATTTTCATATTTTCAAGATGTCTGATCTTGCAGTGAGCAAAAGTAGTTGTTAATCCCTTGCTAAAAGAGCAAAGCTGAAGAGTCAACAAACACCTGTAACAAGACTGTAAAAACAACCTCATTAAAAGTATTATGACAAAAGCCATATATAATATATGCGCATACGCGCACGCACACACACGTGCACAGATAGATGCACATAGATATAAATCTATTCACACACGCACCCCAACATGCCTATACCATATATAATTTCAACAGGGTACTGATTCTACATATTCTGTAATATGTAGAAATTTGTATTGCATTTGTAATATGTGTAGGAATCAAAATGTCTGATGTACCTTTTGGCAGTGAAATAAATTCTGGAAAATGCTTTAGTATTATGTTTGGACAGATTCATTGCTATGTCTAAAGATGTCTTCCAGTTGGGGTTTTGGGGGGTTTTTTTAGAGTTGTACTTCTGTTTGTAAACTGGAAATGAAAGCTGGGAGTCTTTCTAGAGCAGCCTCTGTTGTTCCTTTTAATGATCAATTATAGATTAGTTTGGTCTTGAAGGAACCATCCCTTATCAAATCGGTTCGTTTCTTTTTTTAGCTGTCCTTCAGTGCACTACCTTCAACTTATGGCCATCAGGACATGACAAACTGTAGTATTTTTTTTTTTAGTTTTTTGTTTTTAATTTGTCTGTCATTATCGCTTAGAAGTATAGAGTTAAGCTTTCACTCTTCATTTTGTTCCACAAGTTCTATCCATGTGTCTACTTATAAAAATGGTGTTAAACCTTGCAAATAAAGGGTTTTTTTACAAAGAAGTTTGTGTGATTAGCAACCACACTATACCATGTTAAAGTAATATTTAATGTACATTTCAGAACATTTCTATATCTTAAACAATATATGCTATAGTTCTGGGAGGGATAGCTTGAATACCTAAAATATTTTGAAAACTAGCTAAACTTCTAAAGTATTACAAAACGTTTCTGTACTGCGAACGTGGGTCATGATTTCAACACTTGGAGAAAAGTATATCTCACTACTAATCTGGGAACAAAGTCAATGAAACAAAGCTGACCTTATCTACTTCGTCAGTGACAACTTTGATATTTAAATACTGCTGTTGAATTGATTTGTGGAAGTTTAGTCAATCATTTGTATATCTAGCCTTTTAACACCATGTACATAAACACTGTTCATCTGTTACATTGGGCATCTTTGACAGTTATTTAGAAAAAAAAGCAATGCAAATAGAATGAGCAACTTATTTGCATCTCCAACTATTCTCCCTTCCTAAAAGCCTCAAGGGAAAAATAGGCCTTGTAGGAATCTTAGTCCACAGGGTTGCTTCTTGGTCCTGTGAGCTAAGATCATGTGCTTAAAGACCTACTGATTTGGGTTCTTTCGCACTAAGAGTTGAGGAGTAACTTCCCAAAGTGGTGGCAACTATCACAGGATGCTCTGAAATAGAGTGGGCTCAACGCTAAAACAGCAAGATTCAAACTTGAGTGCCCCCCTCTATTTAGAGAATAAGAGCAACAGAGAAGCTCCTTAACCTTGAGACCTGAAAACCTTTCACACTGGTCACTGACTGTAATTGCAACCTTTAGCTGTCTTCTGCTATTTCAACCTACAGGATCTATATAATCTTCTTCATTTTATTTAGCAACAGCCTGCCCAGTTTACCAATCCAGAAACTCCTGGTTATGTTGGATTTGCAAACCTTCCCAACCAGGTTCATCGGAAGTCTGTGAAAAAGGGCTTTGAGTTTACTCTCATGGTAGTTGGTAAGAGAACATATTTTATAGTCTTTCTTGTAACAAATATTTAATTACAAAAAATCAAGTGTATGAATACAACCTCTTCTGTACCCCCTGTAGTCTTATGTCTTTGGGTATACCTTACCTCATTTTTCATATGTAATATTAAGTGATCATGTTACAACTGTCCGCCCAGTTGCTTTTCTTCCATACAAGTAATAAATCCGAATATATCCAGAACTTTTGAGCTAATGGGATTTTAACCTTAAAACAGGCTTCTACAAAAAAGTGATTCTACAAATGATTGTAGGATTCAATGCATTATCTTGCTGTTCAGTTTACAAACAGCAGAGGTGGTTCTAATGAGCAGCCCAGCAGAACCGTTTGAAAGCAAATAGTTCTCTCTCTTAAATTGTTGTTGGTAATAAATACTTACAATTGACAGATGCAAAGGGATCTCACCATAGGGATGATCAAGGCCCCCATGCTGAGGGAGGCTGTAGGGTTGGGGCAGAGTTTGCCCAGGGGGGGCCGGGGCAGGTGCTGAACAGAATTATAGTTTGTTGGGGAGGGGCAGCTCCCACCACTGCGTGCGGTGTGTCCAGTGCTCATCTGGTGGCTCCCACCATTCGTATGGTGCGGGAGGAGGTCGTTGTACACCCCTGGATCTATGTGGGGTGGGGCGGGCTGGGCCTGGGCTCTTCCTGGCTGGGCTAATCTAGGGGCACATGCTTTCCTGGACCAGCTGCAGAAACTGCCAGATGAGCACCGGATGAGCCACGTGCAAGGGTGTGAGCCAAGCCACCCTGCCCCTCCCCCTCGACGAGCCGCACCTCTGTCCCACGCCTGCCCCACACCGTGGCAGATCCGGGAGCACATGCCTCGCCCTCTGGACAAGCCTCTTGTGGCTCTGTCCCATGCCCCTCCCCTCCCTGGCTGGTCAGCAGCTGCCTCAACCCCAGCTCCATTCCCTTCCTCACAGAGGAGCCTTGATCTGCACCCCACACCCCTTCCCTCCTCTTCCGCCACACCAGACTTACCACCTGGATGCAGCTTTTCAAGATGAAGAGCTGCATATCAGAAATTGGATTAGTATCAGCTGATATGCCTCCTTAAAAATTGGCTATTGGCATCGGCCCCAAAAATCTGTATTGGTGCACCCCTAAATTTAATGCAGTGAGCTAATTCTATTCTCTGAAGTCTAATGTCAAATTTCTCAACTTCCAAGAAGCTAGAGAAAAAGGATAAATGTGCCTATACTGGCAAGATAATTCTCCCTATTTACATTGGCTCTTCCACTATTGTGTGTCCAAGTTTTCTTAGTGTAGAAAAATCATTTGATTGATGAAATACAGATATTTTTATTGCCTTCATTGTCTAATCCTTTTAAGGAAGCTTTGTGCTCATTGACCCATAATGTTAAAATTTTCAACACCTGGACTAAATGCATCTTTCTTTTTGATTAGCTCCAAATTCAGTAATCTGTGGCCAAAAACTGGTGTAATGGCAATTGTGAAAATTAG
>NW_005842780.1:583085-589534 GCF_000455745.1 Alligator sinensis | reverse complement strand
AATGCCGATTGGCTTTTGTGTAGTAGAGTTTGTGACATTCAAACAGGGCTAAATTCCACCTGTTATAATTATGATTTCTTTTTCTCTGAAACTGTTCAGATAATTCAGGTGTAGATCCCTTACGTTAGTTAGAGCTTTACTCCTAAATCTGGTAATTTTAAACTGATCATACTTTTTTTCCATTAGACATGGCCACATAAATAATTTTTGAAAATAGCCTGTTGGTTTTTTACTTTGGTTGCAATTTTCCATGTTTGTTTTCATATTTGCATGTCACGTTTGTTAAATTGGTGATGCTTGTTATACAGTGCAGGGGGACCTGGTGACCCAGATTACCAACTCGCCAGTTTTTCAGTGTTTCAATTTTTTTAAACTGTTTCAAATAACTGATCATTTGTGTGGTTCCCAACCCATGGATCACAGGCAACATGTTATCCAAGAGAGACTCCAGTGTTGTGTACAGTTAAGATAATTTAAAACTCAGCTTGACAGGGAGAGCCAAGTATGATGTTGCTGGAGCAGTATGCTACTTGCTCAGTGGTGTTGCACTTGACACGTTGAAGCTTGGGGAACCTTCGTTTAACCAGAGAACAGGATCTTCAGTAAAGCAGCTGAAAGTATTAATATCAAGTATCTCACTGCTTCAGGGACAGAGCAGTTTCACAGGGTCCTGATCTTCGGTTAAGTAGCATTTCACTAGTAAAGATTTCCCCCTCTCCTCCCACCAATGCCCCAAACTAGAGGTGCACTGGTATATTGATTGCCTATCAGACTGGCACTGATAAGTGAAATTTACATTATTGGCTTTTTTTGGCCATTGTAGCCGATAATATTCTCTGACAACTATGCCTGCTGGCCAGGGCCCCAGGATGTGTGGATTCCCTCAGGTGAGTCGAGGTGACCCCAGATACACCCCCCCCCATCCCCTCGCTGGCAGACTGGGATGGGCTGGAGTGGAGCAGATGCCTCAGTGTCCTGGACACTGGTGTGACGCAGACTGGGGCCAGTGCAGGCACTGTAAAAGGTGCTGAATGCTGTAGACATGACTAGGACTAGCGCTGCCCGGACTGGCCCAACAAGACTCAACCTGCAGTTAATATTGGTTATTGGATCGGTATCGGCCAGTATGGCTGGTTAATAATTGGCTATCGGTTTCAGCCAAGAAAATCTTTATCAGTGCACCCCTACCCCAAACTACAAATGTACGTACGCAGCTAGGAGCCCTTGGCTTCAGATGCAAATATATATATATATATTCCTGTCGCATACACCAAATGGTTGTGTTCTCTTTAAAGTAACAAGAGATAGGTAAGCTTCTCTGTTTGCTTGCTGTCCTGAACAAAGGTTCAGCCATGATATTTTTTTGGAGGGGGGTAAATTACTGATGTAGTCCCAGATAGACCATATACTTTCACTGTGTACATTTTTTACTTGCTACAGTTGTTGTTTGTAAACTAGAGGAATGTGCAAAATGACAGCTCTGAATACATACTTTTTAATGACTGTATTAAGTTAATTAGAACTCAAATCGATTATCAGATTTATTTGAAAATATTCAAATGGCAAGTCTTACTCTGAGGTTGTGCTCTAAAAATTGAGATAAGCTCTTCATGCTAAACAAAGCAGGAGTTCAGTTTAAGTGCAAAATATAAGGTACCACTATATGTCAGTTTAAGCCAAAACTTGAAAGGTTTGTTTGTTAGAGAAATGTTAATCAGGTTTTGTATATCCATTCTGAAAGGTTAATTATGTAGAAAATGTTTATGATCAGCATGTCTTTAATATTGTATCATAGGTGAATCTGGATTGGGAAAATCTACGCTAATAAACAGCCTATTCTTGACAGATCTCTATCCAGAAAGGATAATCCCAGGAGCAGCTGGTAAATAGATACTTTAATCTTTTAACTTGTCTTCTGAGTTGAATGGTTATGTATCTCTAGATCTTGTTGAATGCTGGTATCATCTGTGAGTGGAATACTTCAAATACCTCTTAATCTGTCTGCAGTGGGAGAGGCCCAGTTGCTCATTAACCAGAGGAGGAGGGAAGTAGTGTGTTTCACAGCGGGTATGAGCACCTTGCTCCTGTCAGTCAGCTCAAGTTGGGAATGATATTAATCAGTACCAGAAACTCTGCCCAGCTGTCTTGGAAAAAATGTCACTATGACACATGATGCAGTGGGCTTTTTAAAAAAAAATCAATGGTAAATTTTGCATACTACCCTATTTATGGGCCCTCTAAACATAAATACATTTTGCCTTTGGGCTTATACCGGGGTGGGGAAAATACGGCCCACAGGCCGGATTCTGCCTGCCAACTGGTTGGACCTGGCCCTCCAGCAGGCACCTGGCAATTGATTGTATCCAACCTGGTTGCCTCCACAGCACTCCGCATGGGGCTGAGCCCTGCCCGCTCCTGCCCACACCTATCCCACACTCACCAAACAGCACCACCCCAACCCTGGCCAGCATGTTCAGCTTCCCAGTGGGTCTGGTTCTGGTGTGGCTGCAGCTGTCCCGGTATTGCTCGGCTCCCTTTGTCCCTGCTGTGCCGCTGTAGATAGGCATTACAGGGAAACCTTGGGGGTACATGTGCCAGACACCACATGCCCAGCCAGGGTTAGGGAAGCTACCACTGGGTGGCTCCTGCCCCAGCATGCATGGCTCCAGCTCCAGTTCCTTGCCGTCTTCCACCCACTCTGTCAGCCCAGGATGATGAGCAGCCACCTGTGACAGTCAAGCGTGTGGAAGGCTGCTTGGAGCTGGAGCCCCATGCGCTGGGGCAGGAGCTGCCCAGCTGCAGCTTCACCCCTGCCTGGCTGGGCATGTGGTGCCTAGCACACATCCCCATGGCTGCTGCTGCTTCCCTGCACTGCCTGCAGTAGGAGCAGGAGGAAAAGGAGGAGGAGCTGCTGGAGGTAGGGGAAGCCAAGAGTGGCTGCAGCCATGCTGGGAACAGCCCTGCTGGTAAGCTGTGCATGCTAGATGGGGCTGGGACATTGATGGGGGGATGGGTATAAGGTGGGTGTGGGTGGGAGCGCAGTGTGAGCTTCTCAGCAGGAGCAGACAGGTCTCGGCCCCATGCGGAGTACCACAGGGCAGCCTCAGGCCAGATTGAGGGGAGGCAGGGGGTGAACCGTACTTGCACCCTGCTCAGGCAAGGTCTGCTGCAAGCACCCCCTAACCTCCCTCCCTTCCACACCGCTGACCAGCTCCTGATATGTAGTGTGTGCGGAGCATCCCCCACACACACATGTGCTCTACGCCCTGCCACGTGCCCACCCCTCACCCCCCCACACACGCACAGTATGTAAGAGTAAAACTTTATTTTGAGCTATTATGCAATCACTCAAAAAAATCGCTCAAAAAAACCAGAAATAAGACAAAAACTATTTTTTTGAAATAATATTAAAATGTTATAGTAGATGTTTGATTTTTAGAATATGATTTGTTTTTTATTTATAGTTTGTTAAAATGATATCTTCTGAAAGATTCTACGTGTGTGGTTCTCTGCAGCTCACCAAAATTCGTTAAGTTTTCTTTCAGCCGAGATAATTGCCCACCCCTGTTTTACACCCTGGTTTCTTTCGTTTGATAAACATGATGCTAATGTTTGTTTGTTTTTCCTGCTCATGCTTCCACTGATTAGGATGATGCTATCTGAATTGCATTCTCATTTGGCCCATCTATGCTACTCTTCCACTCCAGAAATTTGATGCTTTTGAAAGACATTTTCTGTTTTTCTTTTCTCCATGGGAATATTTTCGTCCATGCTCCTAGATGCACACTTCCAATTCTTGTTGAGCGACTCATTTTCATTAGCTCACCATGTCAGAGGATGCAGTCTATCGCTTTCTTCCAATATTAGAGAAGGAACTTCCATATAAGGAAGAATATTGTCCTTCAAGGTACTGTGTATTGTCCCTCAAGGCCTTCCTCTCTGCTTATGATCTTACCCAGCCCCTGTTGCTTGGTTTTCTGCAACTGATTTACAAAAATGGGATAAACCCTCATGTGTACCTGTGTCATTTCTCTAGAAAATTCTAGACGTGTTTGACTCTCCTTCTGACATTGCATGGCCCTAAGAAGGCTATCTTATCACTTACCTTGTACTCAAGTCCAGTTGTGGATTATTCCTGATCTTGTCTCAGAAAATAATAAATTTGTAAGACTCTTTTTTTTAAGATCTAGTTCTTCTCTTCTAGAGAAAATAGAAAGAACTGTGCAGATTGAAGCCTCAACAGTTGAAATTGAAGAGAGGGGAGTAAAGCTTCGTTTGACGGTTGTGGATACACCAGGATATGGTGATGCCATCAATTGTCGGGACTGGTATGTACCTGACATATATGCTGACCTACAGAGAAGGTGATCTATATCCCTTCTCAATTTAAAAAAAGTTCATTCTTATTCTCTGATCAAGACTTAAATCATTAGTCTCAATGTGCTGTAGCTGCCTGGCGTAGGGTAATGTAAACTTATAATCAGCATACCATTAGTGGCACCTGTACAGTGTGATTTCTTTACTGCCTAAAGGGCAGATTGTATGTTATAGGAACTATAATTTGAATTACAATTTTTAGAGAGAGAGGTTTGCTTTATTACTTGAAACAATTTTTGTTTGGGTGTCCATGTTTTAAAAGCTTATAATTTTTACATATTCATTCTGAATACTCCAGATCACAAAAGTATCTATACATGGAATCTGTTCCTGATTTAGGTTAAGCATTTTCTGGTATTAAACTAATTCAGAATATGACACATTCAAGAATAAGTGTGTTCATGGAGGAAGCTAGTGGGGAAACTAATGCCTTATTATTTCAGAATAAATTGTGTATTCTTGAAAGAACAATAACCAACTCCCTTACAATCATTATAAGATGCATTAAAAGAGAAAAATAAATACTTATGGAAAGAATATTTGCATTTCTCACATTTAAGGTATTTTTAAAAGTAAAATAACTTGAAGTGTCTCTGAACTTTATCTTTGGCTTACCACAAATTATCTTTTGTGTCAGATCAGGATGCTATAAATTTGGTGTACTACAACCAATTCATATTCTGTTGTATATTTTAAGTATATATGGTTTCTTGCAAAGGGAGAATTTGGCCAAAAGACATCCCTTTTGTACCGAAAGAATAATGGATGAAGAATGTTTCATATGCAGATAAGAAAATTATGCGAAATAGCTAGTATCCCCTCTGTTACCATCACAGAAATAAGAGAGAAATTGTACATGTATGGATCAGTTTTCTTAGGAGAATAAAAGACAGCTTGGGAAGACAAGAGAAGATCCATATGGAAGGGCAGACACTGTATCTGGAGTCTTTGAGCATACATAATACTCACGTTAAAAGCAGGTGGGATGTTAGTTCAGAGCTGTCTTGAGATTCAGATGCAATCTTAAATTTGAAGTAAGCAAGTAGAATCTGAACAATTTGTATTGTTAGGAAACTTAAAGTTTCCACAGAAATAAAGTTGTTGGAGATAACGTTTGTCCAAAATATGAGTTTCTTAAACTTTTAATAGGCACTAGCAATCAGGGCTGTCCCTAGGGGGTGGCAAATCGGGGCAACTTCCCTGAACCCTGTGCTTTGGGGGGGCCCCGCAGGCAGTTCCATACAGGCCCTGCTGCAGCCACCACACACTGCCCCTGCCAAGTACCACCGGCTTTGGCTTCTTGCCACACCCCCCATCTACCGGCTGTGGCCACTTGCCGCCACCACCCCCTGCTCCGCTGGCTCCAGCTGCTCCTCCAGCTGCTCACCATACCCTCCCCTACCCCTCCTCGCCTGGCCCCACACAGACTGATATGCCCGGGGCCCAGCACACCCCTAGGGATGGCTCTGCTAGCAGTTTTACTCTCCAGTTGAATTGTTTCCATCGTGGCTATTTATGCCAAGATTTTGAAATGTGTAGTGTGTATGCACACTGTTAGTGGGGCTGTGCAAAATGGCTATGTTTCGATTCGGCTTCAGATTCTGCTGTTTTGGAGGACAGTGATTCATTTAGGCGTTTCAGATCACTATCCTGTTTTATTTTGGCCGAATCTGTTTCAGACGGGCTACAAGGGAAGCTTTGCACAGCTCTACCCAGCCACACAGGGCTTGGGGCCGGAGGCTGCAGGGCCCCAGTGGGGAGCAGAACAGGACCATGGGTTGCTTGTCTGGGGCGGGGGCCGCTGCCCTACGTGCAGGTGAGGAGACCCCCGCGCAGATCTCTGATCCCTGTCACGCTGGGTCGCGGGGCAGGGAAGCAGCACAGAGCGGCAAGCAAGCCTGCTGGTCCCTGCCACGTGACTCAGCTCTGCAGCGAAGTGGGGCTGTGCGGGGTAGGCAGCGGCATCGAGGAGTCCCTGGCGTGGATCTCTGCTCCCTACAGAGCCAGATTGCATGGCAGGGATTGCCCAGCCCCCAGTTCAATGCCCTTGGATCTGCACACCAGGTTTCAGC
>NW_005842780.1:577359-583070 GCF_000455745.1 Alligator sinensis | reverse complement strand
GCGCGGGCGCCCCCAAGCCGCTCCTGCTGGCCCCAGCCTGCAGTGGCAGCCTGCTGAAACCCCATATGCAGATCGGGGGCCCATGCCCCCTGGGAAGAGCTGGAGAAATGATCAGAGAGCTGGGGAATCGAACCAGGAGCTAGATATCAGTATGAGAGAAGTCCTCCCCCCACTCTTAGTTTTTGTTTCCCTGCAAGCTCCGCTCCGAAATTCTCTAAAACATTTCGGAACCTTCCGATTTGTTTCGGATTCAGTGTTTTGGCACTGAAACAGCCCGAAACACCTCTGAAATGAAATGGGTGCTGAAATTTCGCGCAGCCTTAACTGTTAGTATTTCTTCTGTTCTTTCTACCCACATACAGACAAATATCTACTCTATTCAAGGTGTGATATTTTTCTATTGGCAAAAATACAACAGGAGAAACATTCTTTCCTTCTATATTAAGCAGGTTGTGGTATTGCTGATCAAACTAACTGGTTCATTCAGACCCAACTTCATACTGTAACAGATCTGCTAAGGAATTAAATTAATTCCCAGATCTCTTGTATAAGTTCATCAGGTCTCCTTACATACTGTCAAGAGTGTCTTGGATTTTTTTTGTCTAAATTGTGTTACAGCATTTTAAATTAGAGTATTTGTGTAATTTAGACCTGTGAAGAAATTCACTACAGGAATAAAGAATTAATTGATTGTTATACTTATTGTTTTACATAAAGCATTTATTCTGGAAAGTCTGATTTGCCTAATGTATTACAGTGTATCCTTTTCTGTTCTGAAAGGTTATCCAGTTACTTTATTCAATTTTGTTAATTCATATTATTTTCACTGCACCAGTGTTATTCTGTGATAGTTGAGTTTCTGCTGTTTACTGTGTGGTTTGGAATTCATTTGACATCATTGGAAAAAAATTCCCTAGAGCCCGCTCTTCATTATTTGTGGAGTGAATGTCTAAATGATGAACATAGCTATTTATATTAATCCACATTTTTTTCAGTTTTAAGACTATCATCGCTTATATTGATGACCAATTTGAGCGGTATCTGCATGATGAGAGTGGCCTGAACAGACGGCATATTATAGATAACCGTGTCCATTGCTGTTTTTACTTCATTTCACCATTTGGTCATGGGTAGGTATTTCTGGGCCCTTTTTAGAATTCTTTTTGCTTCACAAGGGATTGGACTTCATTCATGCTGCTAACTGTTTTCAAGATGAGGCCAGATGGGTTACGTATAGTCTAGAACACTACCAGTTTTTTAAGTGATGAATTTACCTTGGGAGGGGGTTGAGGATATTTCTGGATGGTGAGTGTAAAATTGTAATTTTTTGCAAAAAGTGCTTTTTTAAAAAAAACAAACAAACACCATCCTCCCCCCCCCTTTTGAGATCATTTCTGTGTTCTTCTGTGTGAAAAGTCATTGTGATTTCTGTTCTTGGAACAACTGCATAGTTGGGAGAGATGTTGGACAAACTTTTGTGCCTTTTCTCACACAAATCCTTGCTTCAGACCCTTCTTGGACCATAACTACAACAGTACCCCAGCCCTACTGAAAATACATTGGCATTTAAATTCTTGAAACATTTTCAATTTTATTTTTAGACTTAAGCCCTTGGATGTTGAATTCATGAAAGCCATACACAACAAGGTGAATATTGTACCTGTAATTGCAAAAGCCGATACGCTTACCTTGAAGGAACGGGAAAGACTGAAAAGAAGGGTAAGTACAAATTTTGCTTGTAGGGAAGTATAAAAATGATTTTCAGTCATTGGGGTACAAATAAGCAAGGAGGCATATTTTTGTCATGTCCCAGCCGAAAAAGTGTTCTCCAATAATATTGTACAGACATAATACAACAGGACTTAAAAGTTTTTCCAGGAAGCCTACACAGCCTTTGCTATATGGGGAGTCTCTGACCGTTTACTTAATTGAAGAATTATCCTTTAAACCAGAGTGTGACACGGCAAGCTCAGGGCTGAGTTTCAAGTTGGCCTGCCTGTCTGTTTAGGGCAGTCCACCCAGTCTTACCTGCCACGACTTTGCCATAACAATGAGTTGGTGGTAAATGTGGGAGGCTGTCCATTACATGCCCCAATGCCAAGGCTATCCACGGCTCTGTACCATCCCTACACCATGGCCCATGCATTGCAGATGGCATCTAGTATGTCACTATGCTCCCAGCCTTAGTTGTATGTCAGGTCTCATTCACTTACACACTCATACCGCCCCCATCTCACTGGGGCCTCTTGCACTCCACCCTCTCTCACAGGGTCTCTTGCCCACTGCATGATACTGTGCTCCCTTCACTCTGCCCTGGTCCCTTGAGCGGCCCTGTAGGCCATCAGGCTTATCCAAGTTACACCTCAGTTAGTGACATATGCAGTCTTTTGGGCCTCTCCCACAACCCTCACCTGGGTAGTGGCCAGCTGATTCACCAAATGGAGGGCTAACTCCACCCTAGCCCCTCACCGGGCTTCTCACACCCTACAACTCTATCTCATTGGGGTTGACCTATCTGCTGCCCTTCTGGCCATCCCATGGCCTTAATCAGCACACCCCCTTGGGCTGCCCTTCAGGCTGACCCTCAGCTCTACTCAACTCCTGTCAGGGCCTTCACTACCGCCCCCTCTCTGGGCATACACAACTATCCCCTCCCTGGGGCCTCTGAGGTCTTTCACCCCTGCGGGTTCAAGTGGCCATAGTTGTGCCTGGCCCCCTTACCTGCAGTGCTGAGAGGGCTGGGGTTGTTAAGGTGCCTCAACCTGCCTTTCACCAGGGAGGTAAGCAGTCCTGGTATTTGAGTGGGGCTGCTGCACCACCGGCAGTCCCACCAGGCCTCCGTTTCCCAGCAGGGTGCAGTTTTAGGTCATGTCCAGGACCAGGAGCCTCCAAAACATCCCCATAGCTCCTTCCCTTACCTCCAGGATGTTCCATGCCGCAAGGGAGCTAGATGGTGCTGCTCCCTCAGCTGCAAGCAGCTAGCTGCTGCATCTGCCTGGTTGACCTTTGTTTGAAAATAGCTGCCTTAATCAGGCACCTGTCCTGCCTGCTCCAGCCCTTAAAGTGGCAGGCACCAAAGGACGATTGCCACACAGTGGTTCTCAGCCTCTTTAGATTTGAGGTACCTCTCGATAGACTTGAGGCACCCCTCTTAGTTTTCACTCTTTTTTTTTTTTTGACTACCGAAACATTAGAGCAATTCTTCCATTGCAAAGAACTTAGAAAAACTGTAGTATGTCAGAATGTTTTTGATGCTGTGACGTCCTCTTTGAAATCTCTGGGTTTATCACGTGAATCATGTTTGCACACCTACCAGAGCTAACATTGCCTGGCACTCCACAGCAGCCTTGAAAAGATCTTAAGGCACCTCAGGATTTTGCAGAACCCTGGTTGAGAATCACTGCTTTTAAACATTTTCAGTAACCCTTAGATTGACTATATAAATATTAACTTGGTAAAAAGATTTTCTGTGTTCTTGTGGATTGACTAAACAAGTTGCATGCTGGAAGAATTAATTAGCTCTAAATAAATTCTGTCTCATTGAAGTAGGAGACCTGCATTATCACTGGAGAGGAAAGCATCTGACTCTCAGTAGCTATTTTGCAGTTTATTCTGAAATTTATGTGGTTTGTCCTTTTTTTTCCCTTGCTCATTGTAAGTTTTATTTTACCTATCCTAGACACAATTTTGGATTATCCCAGTATTGAAAAGCTTAAATACTTGATTTACTGAGCATAAATTAACCAATAGCCAATTATACCAAGCATTATAAAGTTAATGTATTTAACGTGTTAGGATGTTCTGTGGGTGCAGTCATAAATTTAAACACCTTTCTCCTTCTGTTTCCAAGTTGTTGTTGTTTTTGGGAGGGGGTGGGGGTTGTAACTACTTTCAATTTCTTTTGCGTTCTGTATAGGTGCTGCTGAAATTTTGTAAACTTAAATTTTTTGTTGAGAGGTGCAAAAATAGTGAAATTCAACAGTAGTTGTTGCTCTTACACTGTGCTTTCTCCTCTGTCTGAATAATTAATCTTGCTCTTAATGTTGGGAACAGTAAATAGTTCTGAGTTCTGTTTAAAATAAATTCTTTGGTTTTTCAGAAATTTTGAATTATACAATTTTTTTCCTTCTTAAAATTCTTAAAAATTGACCTTAAAAATTCACAGTATTTAAAAGTAAACATGGTTAACTTAACCTGTTGATATTGTCATGGGGGGGGTAGAATTTAGTATTTTGAAAGGAGGAGGGTGATACAGATGGTGCATCATCACGTAACACAATACATTTTTCCCATTAAAAAGAAACAAGAAGTTTAATATGCTAGGCTCCTAGCATAACATTATTCTGTTTAAGATTCAAGGAAAAACAATTATAATAACAGGCTTTAGGGGAGAGCTAGATACTACCTTCAGGATGAGCCAGTCATTTGGTGCCAGATGTTACCCCCATTCTTCACTATGAACAGAACTATTCCCTGCACCCTCCCCCATGGGTCTACTCCATGGCTTGGCCCCAAAATGCTCCTCACTGCCTTCTATGCATTGTTCTTGCCCCCTCAAATTCCCCCCCCCCCCAGGCCCAGGGTGTCCCTTGTTATTCTACAGGTCCTCCACTCCCCCACCACCACTCCCAGCTCAGTTCTAGCCCATCATGCCCCAAGCCACATCAAACCCCACCCTTCTCCCTCATACTCCACTGAGTCTTACCCTGTCCCCACACTGCCCCCATGAACACACTGCACCCTGCAGAGACCGATCCCCATCATACACCAGCCTCCCTGACCCCTCATCACCCCACTGAGCCCTCCCCCTGAGCACCCAGACCACATTTGCAGTCCCTCAGCTACAGTTCCTTTAGCTTCCAACCCTGCTCACGCCCCTCAACTCCATGATACCCCAGCTTCTCCTTAGTCCACGCCCCTCTACTACGCAGGCCCCTATTCCCCTGAAAGCCCCTTGGTGCCTTTGGCCTCCCTTCCAGCCCTTCACCATATCTACGAGCCTCTTCCCCCTCAGAACCTTCCCAAAAATTTTCCCCACCCCCCATGATCCCCAACCACAAGGTAAGTGGGAGCATAGTTGTAACTGCTGCCCTACCTCCCAGCAGCATGCCCATAGCTGGCTTCCACTGTCCTCCACCCTCAACATACAGAAACAAACAGCTGGGCTTCAAGAAGGACTTGCTTCAGCTGCTTACAGCACCCATACCTGAGGAGTTCAACCCTTCTAGGTCTGCCCATGCCTGCATTTATGCCTCCCACAGCCGCCACCATTTGCTGCAATGAATAACCCAGGAAAAATCACTGCAATAACTTACCTGTTTACTTCACCTTTGCAACTTCCTCCTGCCTCTCATTGTTGCACCCCCATACAGTTCAGCTTATCTTCAGCCCTGCCCCTTCCCTCCCTGTCTCTGATTTGTTGTGGGTTTGAATCCCCTAAGAATAAAGCCACCCAGTGCAGGTGTGTACCAGGGACCCTGGTTTTCTTTGATAAAATATCACAAATTCTCTGATTTAAAAATCCCAAAATCCATGGTTAAAATTAAATGCCCCCAACAGACCTGTTGGTGTCCCTCCCTCCCCCCCACCCTGCAGCCCTGCTTGTGCCCTTTGCCCCCCATCCACAGCCCCTGCACCCCAGCCATGCTTGAGGGGGTCCCCAGCTGCCAGGGCTATGGGACCAGGGACCCAGGTCTGCAGCCCCCCGCCCC
>NW_005842780.1:556247-577349 GCF_000455745.1 Alligator sinensis | reverse complement strand
GCACGAACCGGCTGCCCCTCGCTGCTGCCCGCTGCAGGCTCTGGCAGGGCTGGCTCCCAGTGGCATCGTGCACTTCCAGGGACCAGGGAGGCCCACGCCCCTCAGATCTATGTGGGGGTGGGGGCAGGGCAGGTGTGTGCTGCCCCCGTGCACACAGAGGAAGTGTGGTCAGGGCAGCACAGAGCTTGCAACGGTAGGCAGCTTTTGTGTTTGGCCTGCTGTGCCCTGCCGCACCAGTTGCACATGCTGTGCTCCAGAGGGCCTGGGGGAGGGCAGCAGGGTAGAGAGCGCAGCGTTTGTGACCCAGGGTTTGCAGCTGCCGGGCACTCTGCCTCCCCTGGCCCAAGTGCCTGGCAGGGTTTTCAGCCTCCCCACTCCCAGCCGGAGTGCCTGGCAGGCTGCAACCCCCCCCACCACCCCTTCCGGCCAGAAAGCGCCCAAGCTGGCTGGGGGCTGAGGGGGAGCAGGGAGGTTTGTAACCGGCCAGGCACTCTGGCCTGGATGGGTTGCAGCCTGCCCACTCCCGGCCAGAGTGCTCGGCCAGTTGCAGACCCTTGCTGCTCCCAGCCAGCTGCAAACTGGAGTGCCTGGCCAGGGAGTGCCCAAGCTGGCTGGGGCCTGAGGGAGCGGGGGAGGCTACAAACCCCGCCTCCTTCTGGCTGGATGCAAACCTCCCCACTCCCTCAGCCCCTGTCCAGTTTGGGCAATCTGCAGCCAGGCACTCCAGCCAGGAGAAGGGGGATGCAACTAGCCAGGAGTAGCAGGGGTTTGCAGCCGGCCGAGCACTCTGGTGGGAGCAGGCAGGCTGCAAACCCTCTCCCAGCCGGAGTGCCCAGTCAGGGAGTGCCCAAGCTGGCTGGGGGCTGAAGGAGTGGGGAGGTTTGCAGCTAGCTGGGAGTGGTGGGGGAGGGGGGTGAGGAACAGAGCCTCCCTGTTCCTGCTCCCCCTCAGGAACAGGGAGGCTCTAAACCCCCTCCCGGCTGGAGTGCCTGGCCAGCCGCAAACCTCCCCAGCTCCCTCAGCCCCTAGCCAGCTTCCCCCCTGCCCCACATCCCCCAAGCCTGACTTACCTGCAGCAAGACAAGTGAGTAAGTGCAAGTGTCAGGACCCGCCCTTTCCCCTCTCTCCCTCTGCCCCTCAGGGCAGGGTTGGGGCTTTCCCGCCTGTTTTGCAAACAGCTCTTGCAGGCTGGAACTCTGCCAGGCTGCTGAGCTCTTTGCAAAAGCAGGGAAATCTGCGGGTTTCTGCTAAAAGAGAAAAACCATGATTTCTCTGCTAAAAACAGGAAATCCATGGTTTTCTCCGTTTTCCCATGGGGAACGGAAAACACAGATACCTGGTAGTGACACACTTTTTTTCCCTTGGACAAGCTGTGGTGTGAGCAGAGGAAGATTACTAGGAATAGATAGTGGACAGGATAATTGTAGAAGAAAGGCTATCTTGATTAAAGACCAAAAGTTGTACACTGTGGAGTGAAGAGACTAGCAAGAATCAAGTAGGTACTATGCCATGAAGTTGATTGACTCCCCCACCTCTGTCTGAAGAGAAATGTGGCTGTCCCTGACACTGTTTACACTAGGAATAGAGCAGGAATCAAAGGTGAGTGCAACTGCATCACCAAACAGGTCCCCCTCCCCACCTCATTCCCTCTTTTGCTCCTGGATATTGCCATTTTCCTATAAACAAATCCTCAATCTTGTTTATAAGCATTGATTGACTATCACTTTCATAGGAACAGAAATAAGTTTAAACATGATTTTAAGGTGTCTAGATAAACAATTTATTTTAACTTGCATTTGGTTATCTACCAAGTCCAAAACATATGTCCCTTACTTTGCTGGCTGCCTTTGCAGCATGGATTTTTGTTCTTTGCCTCCTTACTTGAAGAGAGAAGTTTTCCAAAACAAAACAGGAGCCAAATCACAAGGAAATTTCATTGGAAACAACAATAAATGGAAGCTTGTGAGAGGGAGAAGTATTGAATGTGACACTTTAAAATCTGTGTTGCCCAAAACAGAAAGTAGACTTTTGAAAATAGTAAAATGGTAGAATAGGGAGAAACAGTATTGTCCAGCCTGTCCCAAATATAAAGGGGAGGGGAGTAGCTGGGTGTTTAATATGACCGTGTGAGAGCAATTTTAAATGCAAAAATCAAACCAGTAGTTTTTAATTATTAAAAAAAAAAAAAAAAAAAGAAGAAGAAAATCCAAGCTTCCTCAGAAAATGTCTTGCCTATCTATGAGTTACTTTCACTCAAAATTAAAGAACTACATTTTTAGGTACTTTTTTTTTTTTTTTTTTTTTTTTTTCTCATCTTGTATTCCGTTTCAGATTCTGGATGAAATTGAGGAACATGGTATCAAGATTTACCACTTGCCTGATGCAGAGTCAGATGAGGATGAGGATTTTAAAGAACAGACCAGACTTCTAAAGGTAAAAATACATAAATAGATGTGAGAAAAACATGCAAGCTGGGAATTGTTTATCACGGGGGTTGTCACACTTTAAAAGGTCCCAGGGGGTACATAGGGTTCAGGCAGGGATGGAGCGCCACCACCCCGTGCCGCTGTCTCGCAGGAGCAGGGCCAGGCCAGGACAGGGCAAGAGCAGGGCTGCACAGACATTGCGCTGCCGCTGCTCTGCCACTTGCCATGGCAACTTTCTCCCCACCCCTGCCACTTGGCATCCAGCCTGTCACCACTCCCACCACCCACCACCTTAACTGTATAGTAGAAGTAAAATGGATGCAGGATGCACAGCTGTACTATGTAGCAAATCACTTGAGTCCTGGGTAAAGTTACCTTTTAAAATGTGTAAAACTTTACTATTTGAGAGTGTTACTAAGTAGAACTTTTATATCTGCTCCCCTAGTTGGTTTCTGCTGAGGCAGGTGTTTGATCAAATGCAGATAAGCTACTCTTCTCCCTAGTGACCCTGCCCTATAATAACACCCTTCTGTGGAGAGTTAGATTTGGAAGAGCTAGTCTGAGTCTGCTGCTTACCCTGGATTTTACTCCATAGTAAGTTACACTGTAGTAAAGTAAAGTGCATCCTCACCCTAAGGTATGTTACCTCTGTGCCTAAGTTTGCCCATGTAGAAAATGAAAATAATGATATTTACCATCCTCTGGAAAATAGGTTGAAAACTAGAGATGAAATAGCAATAAGCTTTTATGTAGTCTTTTCTTACATTGCTTGCAGACACTTAAATTATTCTTGGATGCACTTTGGTCCTAGTTCACTCATTCTTGGTAACTCTCAATTTTCAGACCAGTATTCCATTTTGTGTAGTGGGATCAAATCAGTTGATTGAAGCCAAAGGTAAAAAAGTTAGAGGTCGTCTCTACCCTTGGGGGGTAGTTGAAGTGGAGAACCCTGAACATAATGACTTCTTGAAGCTGAGAACCATGCTAATGTAAGTGACTGCCTATCCTTAAACTTGCTTGCTTTTATAAGACATGAGCTAATACTAGAATACTTTTGTTACAGTGCTAGGATTCTCAAGGAAGTAGAGCAAACCTTCCTGTATATTAAAAATGCTGTCATAATATCTATGCAGGGCTTAACCCTACAAAAAAAAATCAATAGCTTTTTCTTTGGTGCTTTATGACTCAGCAGTCTTTGAAAGGAGCATCCGTATAACGTCAGTCAAGATTTGCACTTGGTTTTCAGGGTTGTCTGTGCTGGTATTTAGAGTTGACATTGTGGTTGCCCTCAGCTGGTCTGGCCCATGCAGCCATCCTTCCTTGTGTCATTATATCTTACTGTCCATACCAGAGCTGTGGGCATTTTTGTCCATTTTATGAAATACTGTCCCTTTTAGGCATCAGTCTATTGACAACTTGTCTCTAGTTAATGGGCAGAAGTGGAGTGTAGACAGATCTGGAAGTTAAAGGTAGGGAAACCTGGGCTTGTACTGCTGCAGTTCGACAAAGCTTTCAAGTTTGGGCTGGATTGCCACCAGAGTTTGAGCTGTCTCAGCATGTATTGGCTTAAGGTCAACACTAACTATTGGTGTATGCTCTGAAGGTATGTCTGAGGCCTGGTCTATATGGAAAGGTTGTTTCATCATCAACGTAACTTAAATTGACTTTGAAACTGATGTATTTAGACAGGAGCAAACGACTATAAAGACACTTCCTTATTTTGGTAAAACAATGGGGTTATTGATTCAGCTTTAAACATTCCCAGCCAGGTGTCTGCTCAGTCTCCTCTGGAAGTCTTCAAGGGATCATTTGATCGTTTGATCTCAGCCATATTCCTGCCCAGAGCATGGGGGTTGGACTTGATCTTTCGAGGTCCCTTCCAGCCTTTAATATCTATGATTACTCCTATCAGGCTTAGTCCTGTTAAATGTTAATCCTGTCATATGATTCTATGATGCCCAGTGAACTTAAATTTAGGGGTGCACTGATAGATTTTTGGGGCTGATACCGTTAGCCAATTTTTAAGGAAGCATATCGGCTGATACCAGTCCGATTTCCAATATGCAGCCCAGCAGCTTGAAGAGCAGTGTCTGGCTGTAAGTCTGTTGTGATGGAAGGGGCAGGGGAAGGGAAGGAGCGTAGGGGATACAGATTTGAGGCCCTGCAATGAGGGAGGGAGTGGGGCAGGGGCTGGGGCAGGAATTGTCCAGCCGGGACAGGGCAGGGCGCAGGACAGAGCCACAGCTTGTCCGGGGGTTGCAGGTGGCTCCCACTGCTGCACGCACCCTGGGAGGGCACGGAGGGGCATGTGTCCCTGGATCTCTGTGGGGTGAGCTGCCACTGGAGGCTGGGTCTGGGATGGCACCAGGCTCTTCCTGGCAGCGGGGGCTGGGCTGGGCTGTGCTAGGGGCGGGCAGCAGCGGTTCTGGGAGGAGCATTACAGGGGAGCTGCAGCTATCCCAGAATTCACTGTAGGCCACCCCACCCCCAACCCCTCTTTCCCAGTGCCACCATCTGTCGTGGCCCAAGTGCAGCCCAGCCCCTGCCGGAAAGAGCCCAACACAGCCTCCAGCCCATGGCAGCAGCCCACCCTTCACACATCCAGGGGCATGTGCCCCCCATGCCCTCTTGGGGTGCGCACAGCGGCAGGCAGGAGCCACCCCCCCCGAACAAGCCGCTGCTCCATCCCCTGCCCCGCACTGGCAGTGCAGCACCTGCCCCAGCCCCACTCCCTCCCTCACTGCAGGGGGCTTTGATCTGCCTTCCCTCCCCTTTCTCCTTCCTCCACAACAGACTTACCAGCTAGACTCAGCTGTCTAAGATGCCGAGCTGTACTCCTCGCTGCCTACATGCTGCACTGCGGCTGCGCGCATGCACGGGTATTTATCAGCCAAATTATCAGCCACATCGGGCAAAAAAAGCCTATTTCCAGTACAGTCAACTTTCTTTACATCGGTGCCAATCCAATATTGAACCAATGTATTGTTGCACCTCTACTTACATTTAAAGTGAATAAGTGTTCATGCAGGAATTAGCATTAGTTTAAAATTGCATCTTGGATTATATCTATATAACTCTACCATACAGCCAAGGCAAAGTGATGCTAATAAGGTAGCTTCATTATGGATAAACTGAATTGTCAAAATATCAAACAAGAAAGATGCAAGGCAGCAACTTGGCTTTCAGTGCATTTGTGCTCATGGCCCCATGCTTCTGGACTTTTATTCTGTGGAGGTGCCGCTTTTTGCCAGCTGAGTGTTATTGCAAGAATTGTCAACTTTTTTGATACACATTTATATAGTTATCCCTCCTTCACTGTTATGCATATCTGGTTGTACAGACTTCTGATCATACAGGGATGCTAAGCAAAGAAACTCTTCTCAGATCTTTCTGGTTTGACTTAAAAATGAGGAGAGATTATTTCACTAATTCTTTCAAATTTGATCCAAGGCACTTCGGACACAGGAAAATAGGGATGGAAGGGACTTCACAAGAGCATCTAGACCAGCCCCCTGCTCAAGGCAGGGTTATCCCTGATTAAACCATCCCAACTAAGTGTCCATCTAACCTAATTTAGAAAGTTTCCAGGGATGGAGATTCCATAACTTTTCTAGGTAGCTTGTTCCAGTGCTTGACTAACCTCATAGTTGGAACATTCCTCCTAATCTCCAGCCTAAATTTCCCTTGCTCTAACTGGAGGCTATTGCTCTTAGTCCTGTCCCCTGTGGCCACAGATAAGCCCATCTCCATCCTCTCTATAATTGCCTTTTAGATAGCTATCAAATCCCCCTTCAGTCTTCTCTTCTCCAGACTCAGCCTTAGTTCTTTCAGCCTTTCCTCATAAGATTTGCTTCCCAGGCCTCTAATCATTTTTGTCCCTCTCCACTGGACTCTTTTTAGTCTGTCCACATCTTTCTTGAATTGTGAGGCCCAAAACTGGACACAGTACTCCAAGTGAGGTATCACAAATACTAAGTAGAGCTGAAGAATCACTTCCTTTGATTTTCATATGACACTCCTAATACAACCTAATATGCTTTTGGCTTTTGTTGCAAAAAAACCACAGACAAACAAAAATTGTAATTCCTAAATCCTTCTGTGCAGTATTGAAGCCTAGCTAATCATTCCCCAGTCTATATTTGTGAATACAAATATATATTGTATGCACAAATATAAACTGGGGAATGATTAGATATTCCATCCTGAGTGCAGGACTCTGCATTTGTCCTTGTTGAATTTCATCTAGTTGATTGCAAACTGTATCTCCAGTCTATTCAGGTCATTCTGGATCTTGGCTCTACTCTCTGGAATATCTGCAACTCCACCCAATCTGCAAATTTGCTAAGTGTGTGCTTAATACCAGTATACAAATCATTAGTCTTACAAATGTGTACTCAAGTTTGAAATGAGTAACATTTCTGCAGTAGAATACAGCCTTGGAAACTTTAAAGTTAGGCTAGAGCTTCTTAAAATAGGAAAGGAAGGAGGAGAACTAAGGTCATCCCATTGTTAAATTTTATACAGTCTTCAAGGAGAGGCGAAATCCCTGTACAGATTAGTGGATCAAGTGCCTCAGAATTGCTACCCCCATTTTATAATTACAGTTGTCTTAAAGTGGTGTGTGCAGTGCATATTCTTCATTGTAGGAATTAAGAAGCCTCTGCTTTGTGCCACAGGCATTTTGATCATTTATTGTAGGCAGTCCCATAAGTAGGATTATGCAGAGATTCTCCCTAAATTCCTTGATAAAATTTTAATTTTAATAAACTAGTAGTTTTATAGGAAGGATGCATGAGGTGATAGTTCTTTTAAAAACTCTGGAAGGAATTACTTGTCTAGAGGTTCTAGTATGTAATACCGTTGCATAATAAATACGTTAAGCTCAAATGACGCGTACAAATTATCCTGAGATGGTTGCATTCCACATGAGCAAATGGTGGAGCGTATCCAACACTGAAAGGCAAAGCATTATTCAAACAAATTCTAGGCTTAACAGGAATCAAAACTATGTTGAACAGGAACAGCCTTTTTCTCTGTGCTTGGAAATGGAAGCATTTCTGTTCTGTAAAGAAATCCAGGCTCCTTTCCATTTTCTAGCATGCACCTTCTAGAAGCAGAAGTAAAGCTTCTAAAATAGCGGACACTTTGTTTCTTGGCCTGCCGTAGGCAGGTTAGGAAAAGCAGTGTGTTCCCACATATCGTGATGGCCTCTGCATAATTATTGTAGTTCTGAACTACAGAAATACACTTTTTATGTAGTGGTTGAATTGAAAAAACCCAGATCTTTGTGTTGTCATACTAAATTTAATTTGTAACAGTTGAGTCTTTAATTATATGCAGTTAGAAATGAAACCTGTCAAATCACTTCATTTTCGCAGTCCAGAAACATCTTTTTTACTTTTTCAGAACCTCTTCTCACTTTTAGCCAACTGTGTATCCTTGCAGCCAATGTTAGGGAGCATTAGGCTGTCCTGCTCTAAAAAGATAACTGTAGAAATCCTAATTGTCATTTAAAAATAAATAAAAAAGCCCTTACTACTGAAAGATGGGATGAGGGGTTGTGTGTGTGACTAACGTGGTTTCTAAAGAAACAGTGTACATGCTTATGTTATGTGGCTTCTTCCTTCCTCTGTTCTTCAGGGGAGGGAGAATATTAATTGTTGAATGTAAGAAATACCCACAATTCTTTCCACGTGGAGAGCTACAAGGGAAAACAGCACTTGGAGACCTCACCTGCCCGGTCCTATAGCTTAGCATGGGAGAGGGAGTAATGGAATCCAGCAGAAGCTTCCTGCAAACATTTAACAGGGCTAGGCCTGACGGGAGCAATGGGACTTCGAAGAATAGAAAAGGGAGAATTTTTTGAATTTTACTTCAAACTGCCTGAGCAAGCTATGCCAAATACAAGATACGTTTTCACTATAAATTTTTATCTCCTTTTAGCACCCATATGCAGGATCTTCAGGAGGTGACCCAGGACCTTCACTATGAGAACTTCCGCTCTGAGAGACTCAAAAGTGGCCCAAGGTTATTATTTCACGGTTACTTTGTACTTGTGTCTCTTCTGAACTTGCTTATCTGTCTCTTCCCTTTCTCAGACACTGACCTTTCACTTGAGGGATTCTGTATCATGGAATGACCTGGGATAATAATAAAAAACTGGAGTTTGATTGATCAGCTTTTCTTCTAATGCTTAGGAGTTAATTCCATTTTTTCTATTGTTTTGGTACATCTGAAGAAAAAAAAAAGAGTTGTTGGAGTGGGAATACTTTCAGAATATTGGAGATGGAAGTCATTTTGAAGGCACTCATGGAAACTCATGATGTCATTACTCTTTCCTGAATTGTTCCTCTTTTGGGTGGTATCGGAAACAGTCATTGAGTACAGCTCAAAATTCTTTCCATTGTCATCTGAATTTGCCTTCTAAATAACAAACAGGTTGGGTCCTGCAGAGCCCACCGCATGCTAATAAGAAATGAATTGCAAGAGGTCTGCTGTCTCTGGGGCACACTTTTTGAACTTGAGGTAGAATTATTAAACTTATATTATTTTTTACACGGTCCCACACAACCTTGTATTTTGGGAGTCAAGCCATGTACATTTCTAGTGGTGAAAAATTTATGCTGCTAGAAATCTTTCCAGGGGAGGGACCACCCCATTTCCCCTGCCTTGTACCTTCCTGAGACCAGGGTGATTCTGGTCTGGGAGAAGTGTGCAGGGGCTTGTGGCTGGTTTCTGAGGGGGCTGGATCACAGAGTAAAGCTCCCTGCCTGCTTCTCACACTGGGGACTGTGGTGTGAGAAGTGGGCAGGGGCTTGCCACTATCCTTCGTTCACTTTGCTCCTGGATACCAAGCCCTGCAGCAAAGCCCCCATCTGCTCTGCACCCCTGGGACTCGGGCATGGGTGCTTTGCCTTGCTACCCCAGGGAGAGCTTTGCCAACCCTGGTTCCTGGCCCTGCAGGCTTTTAAATTGACATGTGTGCTGCTCAGGTGGGCTGCACATTTGGCTTTTAAGGCCTGCTGGCCTGGGACCTGGGACAGGTAAAACCTCCTTGAGTCTGCTTCCGCACAACTCTTACTTCCTCTTGCCACTTGCACTGTCCAACTAGGCTGCAGGGTGGCCAGTGGGGCTGGGAACCAGGCTTGGGGAGGCTCCTTCTGAAAAGGAATGCTTTGTTTTCACCAGATAGTTCTATGACCACAGTTTACTTAAACCTTAAAATCCTGTTACAAGAACATGATTTTGTGTTGCTTAGTAGTCAGAAAACTGTGCCTAGTCAGACCACTTTGTCTGGCAGTTTTCCCTTAGAGGTTGGGCAGGGAGACCAGGAGCTGAAGCCTCAAGGCAAGAGTCAAGTGGAAAGGAAAACTTGGGGTTTTTGGTTTTTTGGGGGTTTTTTTGTCTAAAATGAAGAGAGTCTCAAATAAGAGAAGCATTAATTTTAAGTGCTGTTCTACAGGTTTCAGCCACTAGAGGGTTATATGGTCACATACATAAGTGGATCTGAACCACCAAGCTGCATAGTTCTTCAGTGGAGTTGGACTGGGGTTCTGAAAGCAGATCCAGATCTGTCAGTTATTAGAACAGGAATTGGTCTCAACTTTTTGTGGTAGCCTGTAATTTCAATTCTCCTTTCAGCAAGCTAGCACTCTGTTCTCAGTTTTCAAACATACTGCTGTATCTTTTGAAATTCAAACCCCTCTAAAGTGTCTGAAGGCAGCTTAGGCCATAAAGTACCAGAATCACCTAAATTCCAAGCTGGAGTGCTCTTTTTAAGTTGCATTGGATTTCTTACATTGCAGCTAAAATGAAACCACTTATGCATGGACTTTTGTCAGGCACGGTACTACTGCTCTACTGTACATGGGAAAAACCTGTATTTTGGTCTTTATTGGTCTTTAGTTCTAAATAAATGGTTCCCTTTTGCCCCATCTCATCTCCTACACCTCCATGCATTACTACAAAACAAATTTCTCTGACTTTGGTTTTTCCTCAATACGTTCTCTCAACAGTCTTGCATTAAAAAAAGAAAAATCCATGTCATGTTCCTCCCAAATTTACCTAAATGAAGAAGGGAGAGGTTTTTGCCAGTTAGTGATAGGTTTTTCCATGTGCAGTCATGAAAAGCATAGCAAGATTTATATAATATTATTTCTATAATTTGTGTACACGTATACAGCAACATTTCTTACCAAACTAACTGTACTCTATTAGGCAACCTGAGTCATGTCTGATACGTAATACTGTAGGAAGAAGAAGGAATTAAGATTTTGCTCTCATTTAATTACGGGCAAATTCTAGTACCTTGAGAATTTTACTGGCTGGGCTGGGCTGGGCTGGGCTGGGCTGTGGCATGTCAGATCCAAGTCTCAGCTGTTTAAATGGCCAGGTTCTTAGAAGCCATGCAGACTAGTTAAGAATCTTTTTTTCTTTTGAAAATCATTCTTCAATCTTGCACTAGTCCTAGATCTTTAGCAGTGTTTAGCTACTTTACTCCTATTGATTTAAGTTAGGTGCATACATGGATTTGAAGATCTGGCCCTTTAGTTCTTTAAGCAAACAACTTTTGTCATCTTAAAGGTTTTAATAATTCATGCTTGTCTTTTAGATTTTTGATAGCAAGCTTGTGATATGAAAAAGTTCTGTATCTTTCACTTCAGAAGAAACTACCAACTTTAGGATTGGCAGTATTTTGTGGAAGGACACCTGGTAGACATTAGCTTTAGGTTTTCTAAGCAAAGCACCA
Source organism: Alligator sinensis (assembly GCF_000455745.1). Lineage (NCBI taxonomy): Eukaryota > Metazoa > Chordata > Crocodylia > Alligatoridae > Alligator > Alligator sinensis. Next base: position 566,174 of record NW_005842780.1, on the reverse strand, counting down.
TCTGCTTTAAAATATCACTTGCATACATGTGCTTATAGACTGACCATCTTTTTCTTAAACTTGCTCTTTGATTTAGGCATGTAGGAATGCCAGCTCAGGTATGTTTTCTAAGATGTGATTTTGAAAAACAGCATCAATTGCATCTCTGAAGGAGGAGAGAAGACTGGGGTGCTAGCAATTCCTAACTTCCAACTTGGGGATGGTAAATGATGCACTTAGCTAGCTTTCATCAAATAGCTGTTACAGCACACGTTATCTTAAAAAAAAAACAAACAAACAACCCCCACCCCCCACAATAAATGCACTTAGATGCTGTTTAGATGCAGTACTAATTCCAAATACAGAGCAAGAATGAAAGCCTTCTTAACTCAGAACAAGGAGGAACATTCTGAATTCTGTACCTGATTCTCTTAAGCTTTCTTTTTTGCTTTCCTTCTTTTGGGGCATGAGTGAGGAAATTATTTGTTCTGAAAGGTTTGTTTTTATTAAATGTTTCACAACTAATGTGGGGAAAGTGCCAGGATAAATCTTCCAGGTATTTGAATACTTTGCATATAAGGTAGTGTAAAGCTAGTTCCGTATGAGACTCTTTTGGTTGTGAGCAAATGCAAAGCTGTCACTGAGAGTTGAATTAAATTGGAAGGTACAGATGTTTTTTGAAAAATACTTATGTCTCCTTTCTCATCCTAGGACAGTAGAAGATGAAGAAGTGAATAAAGACCAGATTTTGCTGGAAAAGGAAGCTGAAGTAAGAATACTTTTCTTACAGTAAAGTGCTGACCTATCTTTGAAGAAAAAGAGAGGGTTTTTTTCAATATCCTGCTTGGTCTAAAAAAATTTTGTATGTTGTTTTCCTGCAGAAGTTGCTTTTTAGTTTAACAGTTAGTTCAGTAGTATGCGTGTAACTTGAATGCTGAGAGCATTTTCTGATTAAAGAATTGCCACAGCTCTTCTACTCCAGTAATGTAGAGCCTAATTTTTGCCATTCCAACTTGGATTGCTGAAGATAATAACTATATGGAGCTTTTAAACTCCAGGTTGGTAGCTTGCTTCTGTTTGAATCAGGAAATAGGTACCATCTTGTGACTGTTTTGTGTCCTTCTGTGAATGAGGTGTGCCTCAGTCCATTTCCTAGGGGATAGATGCTGTAGTATGACATGATTGTCTAATCATGGTGTGCATTCTTAGCAGGGTCTTAAGGACCAAGTTAAGTAGACATTTTTTTGCCGCTAGCACAAGCCTTCTTGGGCAAGATGTAGCCATAAGAACAGGGCAGTAGGAAGAAGCTTGTGTATTTTGGTGATGGTGAAAAATGAAAAAGTTCAGGACTCTTCATGTGGTACCTTTTTCTGAATGTAAATACACATTAAAAAATGAAACTTCACACTTGGCAGATGGTTAGTCTTTGAGAATTAGTTGCTCAGCCATTATGTACTGTGATTTGAATTTGCATTTGAACATGCAGCCTGACAATTAGTCAACTGACTCTTCAGTTACTAAATTCTTCCAACCTTTGCTTTCCTACAGACAGTCTTATAATTCCTATCAGTTTACGCATATTGGGGCTTTACTGTGTGTTTCAATAACAGTAAATAGTTTTGAGCTCTTAAAGATTAACTTTTTTTAAATCCATTTTAATTTCATACAGTAACCAGAAAAATTACACTGAGTGGAAAAAGGCTCATGATGGAAAATGTTTGGCAGTTCGGCCGGATCACAAAAATAATATCTGTTTATCTTACACAATAAATTATTTAAAGTCTGTAGTGTATGAAAAGAAGCAGATATTAAACAAAATTGTCGAAAAGCATTTGTAGCTGGCCACAGAATGTTAGTGCATACCAAAGTTTGTCATCAGTATGTTGACATGTATTAGGTTATCTTTATACTTGTGGCAACAAAGAGTCATGTTCTGAGAAGAAAGGGCTAATAGACTTCCTGTGCTGTTGTTTTACAGCTTCGTCGTATGCAGGAGATGATTGCAAGAATGCAAGCTCAGATGCAGATGCAGATGCAGAGCGGAGAGGAAGAAAGTGCAGTTCATGGACACCATGTATAAAATCTTGGTAAGACTTTCACACTATTGATTTAAAGATTTCCTGAGAGAAAAAAACCCTTTTGTTATAGATGTTTCAAGGAATTGGCAAATAATTCTAGCACAGGAGCTTGCTTTTTTTTTAAGAAATCATTCCTAGTATTTCATATTGATATTTGAAAAAGTTTACACAGGTGCTTTTGAAGGGGAATAACTCCAATATCTAGAAGTCATTACATATGTGTAAATCTTCAGGCTTAATTGGGTATTATTTTTAATGGAAAAGGTACTAGAAAAACTAGATTTTATTCAAATTTTGTAGAAAATGTAGTAGTAATGTGTATGGGGGGTAATAATGTGTTGGGGGGACAGTCCTACTAAGAACCACAGGAAAGTGATAGTGAACCTAAAGACTCGCTAGTATGCAGTTCTAATTTATCTAAACACTTATTCGTTTATCATTTAAGTCCACCTTTTTGCTTTTACTTTTCTGGAAAAAAGTAGTTGCTCCAATGTTTTGAGCAAATATTGATTGAAGATGGCTAACCATTATGCAGTCATGGATTTAACATGGCACAGTTGGTTAAATGGCATCAGTAAATTTTAATTTACATCTGTTCACAGTCACTACACAATACTCCATGCCAGCAAATTTTAGCTATGCCATTATGGTCTGTGCATTTGTGACTTTTAGGATTGGTTAATGCAATATACTTCATAGTTTTTTGTTCTTATTACCAGCTGATTCAGAACACAGCAGCACTATTTGAAAAACACGCAAAGCCATCAAGAGCAAAATTGCTCTACTGCACATCTTGCTCTGTTTGTTCCTTGATGAATAACAATCAAAGCCAGTTTTTGTTGTTGACTTTAAACACTTCTGTTGGACTGATCCGGATTACTCAGGTCATTGCTTCACCTTGCATAAGCTTGGTCACCAGGAGCTTTCCACTGGAACAATAAAGTCAACTTTGCTAGTGAAACTTGGTGGTATATCCTGTATCTTGAAGAAATTGTTGAACCCTGCTCTAACCTCTATAGTAATATAAAAAAAAATCTCATTGACTTGTAAATGCAGGTGGAAAAAAAAAAACAGAAATGTAATGAGTTCTGATTCTTGGGACGGGTGCAGTATGAATATAGAATGTATTATGCTCAGACTACATTTGCTTAATTCTAGCAGTTGATCAGGAAGTGTTTCAGAATGCTTGTTTCTACATGTCTGCTTATCTGAAAGAAAACTGAGATTCTTTCAGGATTCTCATCTGCCTGAATTGGCCCTGTCAGGCTGAAATCAATTCTCTTTTAATGATGCTGATGGGGGTCATAGCTGTTCCATTTAATAAAGGGAGGAGTGGTAATTTAATAGCTCATTTAATAATGTTGGGCTGCCATGGAGCCTTCCTGGAATCCTGGCCCTTTTCTTGAATCTTCACTGAAGTGATCAGTTTGCAGTCGCTTCTCTCCTTGAGACTTCAGTTCATCTAAAGATGCATTTCTAGAGTCAGAGAGAGATCTTGGTCTGTTTGCAAAAGTATTAAGACTTCAAAGAAATGTCTTGCTTCCAGTCTTATTCAGAATGCATGGACTGAGTAGTCAGATTGCACTTTTTCTTTGTCTAAAAGTTGCACTATTTTCTGTGGTCTTCTACATAATCATGATTGGGGAGGGAGGGGATCCATGAAACAATCACTCAAGATGCTGGCCTCCTAAAAATAAACAAACAAACAAACAAAAAATGAAAAAAAGTCCTGGAGAACATTCATAATGTTTCATTCTCTGCACTTCTTGTAAATGTATATATTCTTAAACGTAAACTGGATGATACCAGCAGAGTCAAAAAAAAAAAAAAAGCTTATTTGTAATGGAATGGGTCACAGTACTTTTCCCCTATGTCCAAATTGTTAAGAGCAGAAGAAAAGCCATCAGTCATCTGGTAGTAGGTTGCAGAGGACTGTGGTGTTCTCTTGTGCTCTTGTATTGCTCTGGAGTAGGAGAGTGGACACACATTATGTATACTGATGTAACTTAGACTTTTAAATTACTGCTGGTGGCTTCCCACCCCCCCCTTGGATCACGCAAATGTGGGATAAAAAGTTAACTGTCCCAGTATATTGCTATATATTGTATCTGCTTCATTGGTGTAAAGGCTGATTATACCAATGTAACCATGTTCTTCCGGGTCTCAAGTGCCTTTGAGGCCTCAGCCAAAGTTCTTGCCAAAGATAATGACACCCATCTCAGTGAAATACTATATTTGCCTGTTCTCTTTTGTCAAGGTGCATCCTATGAAATACACCTTAAACTTCACACCTTTGATGTCCCCAGGGCTCTAGATCCTTTCACCTGAGGGGGACCAAGCCATTTAGAGTGCTCCTTCAGTCTATGTTTATGAAAGCGGGACTAGCACTATGAAATCATCAGCCATTGAGAGTGACAGCCCAGCCCAAGGGAAAAGTAGTAGCTTTTATAGCTTTGGAAAATGTTCCAGTACATAGGGCGTAGTCCAATGCATAGGGTATGTACTTGCAATGCATATGCTCACATAGCATCACCGCATAGTAGAAGCATCAAAATCTGCTGCCTGTTTTCACTTTTACCGAAGATAGATACCTAGAGTCTCCCTCAGCAGTTCCCTCCATCCTCAGAGTAATCTAGATCTCTGCTTGAGAATCATCTACAGTGGAATATATGTATGGTCCAAGCACTTGAAGAAAGTTACCACATGTTACCCCTCCCCTAGGGAGGAGGCTCTTCTCAGCCAGACTGGCTGACCTGCTCCACCGGGCTTTAAACTAAGCCAACAAAAGGAACACACAAGATCGGCCCTGATTGGTAGTTACTCTGTGCAGTCAGTAGTGTTACATATTTTCCCACACCTTTTTTATCCCTAATGTGTTTATTGTGGGCTATGGCAGCAAAAGCATGTACTCAAAAATAAGCATGGTATCTCTGCATGTGGAACAGTCATTCTGGGTCACTGCTCTCATGGTAAATGGCCTGCTACATGAGTGTTTAAGAATAATAACCTCACATACCCCATTAGATCAGGCACTTAATCTCATAGGTTAAAATAATTTACTTTGGAGTTACTGCACTTCAGAGCTTCATCAGTCTTTTAACATTAGAAATGAAAACAGCCGAAGGGAGAGTGAAAATGTTTATCAATGGCTCTCACTCACTAAACTAATACACTCATTATCAAACTCATTATATAATTACCCTTGTAAAAAAGGATTTAACATCATCTGCTGGATAAATCTGAGTAAAACACAAGCTTTTACAATCCCAAATTAAAATTCTAAAAGCACTATATTTAAATTCCCAATAACACTTTAAATAAAGTGCTCTAAAAACACAGTAACTTAGTATTCATTTTAGATTTAAAAGGTTAGGTACTAAGTGGGAATTGAATACTAATGGATCATTAAGATGACACAATGATTTGGCAATGCAGCGAGTGCATGTAGCAGTAGTTCTCAAATGGGGTCCTGCAGAGCCAGTGCCACTGGAGGACCCGGACATGGCTGCAGCAGGAGCTCTTATACTGCAGCCTTTCCTAGTCGGCCCAGCACACCCTCTTCTAGAAACGGGTACGGGGCAAAGATCTGCCTGGCTTCCTGTTAAAATCTGGCTCCCCCTCTTTCCATGCTGTATGGCAACAGCTATTGTGTTAACCCTTCCACACCACTGTCAAATTAAGGCTTTTATGGCCAGGATCTACATGCAGATTACTGGCAACTATGAGAGGGTGAATGAGGCTCATGAGGGGACTCTGCCCCAGGTCTCTCCCCTCTGTGTGCCTGGAGCCTCTGGGTGAACCCATGCAGTAGCAAATAAGACTGCCTGCCCCACCTGCACCTGCCACCTTCTACTCTCGATACAACCCCCCTCCTCAACCCCTCTATGCCCAGGGCACAGAACCAATAAGCTATACCACTGAAACAGTGGTTCTTAACTGGTGTGCCACTACATCCAGAAAAATTATGGAGGGCTGCCTTGAATCTAAAGAGTTGAGAATCACTGGCAGAGTGTAACTAAGCTGTTGAACCTTGAAACAGTATGCACATACTTTTTCTCAAGGCCTACCTAACTTGTGTACTTGTGCTGCAGCTGCCTACACAAATGAGATATGTGCACATGAAAACTGACATCTTGATATAATTGTTCATGTTTAAGAATATACAGGATGACCAGATGGGAGTTACTAGGCTAGAAGGTGATGGCACAGGTGGTGAGGAAACTGACTGGGGGGAAGAAAGAATGAGCGAAAACACTGGGGAGAGGTAAGAAAAGGTTATATTTATGTTTGCAGGTGTGAGAGACTTGGCAGAGATCCACACACGTTACAAACTTACACTTCTGAATACCTTAATGCTGACCTTAACAGTCTGTCTGTAGCTGCACTACTGCCCATACCTAAAATCAGATATTTTTTACTTAATCTAATGTTAATAATTATCTGAATTGCAATCAAAGTATACCTGCAGCTATAACTAGCCTACCTATTACTTCTGTGTGCATTAGCACATTCTTCCCATGCTGTCCTTCCCTCTACCTGCTTTCTGGGTCACTGTGGAAAATACAACCACATCTTGTGGATCTTATCTTGGAACAGAATCTGCTCCAGGTTAACAATGTATATTTCATGTTTAATTTTTATATGGAGTGTGACACTCAGAAAGTTTCATAGTTAGCCTTCGTTGCCTGAGTTAACTGAAAACAATTAAAAACATTTGCTATTGGAAGGATAAGATTACCTACTAGTTTTCTTTTTCACTACTACTCTTTGTCCCAGGTACAAAGTGAAAGCAGCTGAAATCTATTTCATTTTTTCTAGGATCAAAGGAAAGTAGGGCTGGAAGGGACCTCATGAGGTCATCTAGTCCAGCTCCCTGCCCAAGGCAGAATTCTCTCTCACTAAACCATACCAGCCAAGTGTCTGCCCAAACTGCTTTTGAAAATTTCCCAGCTTGGAGATTCTACAACTACTCAAGATAGCCTGTTCCAATGCTTCACCACCCTCATAGTCAGAAAGTTTCTCCTAATCTCCAATGTAAATTTCCTCTGCTGTAGCTTGAATCTGTTGTTCATAGTCCTCTCCCTTATGGCCAGAGAAAAGCCCATCTTCATCCTCTCTATAAAATGCCCTGCAGGTATTTGAAGACTATTATCAAATTCCTCCCCAGTCTCCCCAGACTCAATAATGCTTTATAGGCCTCTGAAATACAACATTAGTGGTTACCATCTATACTTTTCCCAGAGCCTGATAAAGGACCTTTGAGCCCGAAAGCTTGCAGAAAAAGATTATTTTTTTGTGATTTCTCAGTTGGTCTAATAAAAGGTATTATTTTGGAACCAAGAGTTCTAGATTTTTGTATTCCTTTTTGTTTCAGACCGACACAGCTACCAAGTACATCCCTGACACATTATAGGCCTCTGACAACTTCCGTCATCTTCTGCATTCCCAGGGAGCTTCAGCTTTGGTGAAGCTTTCAACTGCTGCATTCTTCCAGCGCCTTCATTGAACACCTTCAAGATGAAACTGGATGCTTATCTTGCTGGGATCCTATGACCCCAGCTGACTTCCTGCCCTTTGGGCAGGGGGCTGGACTCGATGATCTTCCGAGGTCCCTTCCAGCCCTGATGTCTATGAAATCTATGAAATGTTAATTGTGGTTCTGGTTTGCATATACTTCAATATGCTTCCTCTTTCCTTGCTTTACAATAAGTGTTGTAATATCTTGATTCTGGCAAAGGAGCTGAATAATGTTTGCACTTGCCCTGCTCTTAATACCCTTTAGCAGGAAGCATGAAGGGTGCTCAGGGTGTGGGTATAGTCTCAATGTTCAACAAAGAATCCAGACTTGTATACATAAGGTGCATATGCACCAAAACCAGAGTAGAGATATGTCCAAAAGTCTCTTAACATGCTTACTGAAAAGGAGGTAACCATTTCTTACCTTCTCCCACAGATGTGTTCTCCTGCTCCAGAATTCATGTACTTTTGACAAAGCATGTATTGGTAAGTTTTGTGTAATGAATCTTAGAAATCCATGTAGACCTACATATAGGATGGCAAAGAGGCTGTTTACCATAGATAGGCCAGCCTGCAGCTCTGCTTTGTGCTCCTTGCCCTCTCTACCCCTGTGTTCTCTCTCTGATCTACCATGTGGCACACACCCAGGCTGCCTGTGCCACGCATACATGCCACAGGTTGTCCATCCGTGGTCTAAATGATACCTGCACCAGAATTACAGTTTTGAAGTTTAGAGTTACAAAACAGCTAATCTTAATCCGTATTTCTGCTTCCTTTTTTCCTGCAGATTTCTTACACAGACCAAGAGGAAGCATTGCATACTTGAGAGAGACAGTGTGATGTGTTCTACAGGGAAAGATGCCTTTTAGCCAACCTGTGACTTGGAATTTACTTTAGAGTTTCATGTGACAGATGCATTGTGGTAACTTTTTAAATAGAAATTTCGTAATAAGTCATAGTCAGTATTTTATACATAATATGTAATGTGTCTTTGCTTATTTTAGTAAGTCTTATAATGAGCTCTTTTCTGTTTCCTAGTATATTAGGGTTACACATGGATATCCAGTCTTTCCTAAGCTGACTTAGCAGTAGTCAGTCTATTTGTATAGTTCACTAGTAATGTTACTTTACTTCTTACACCTAGAAATACTGGGTTTCAGTAATAGCTTGTTCAGCAGTGCAATATTTGGCTAATTAGGAAGTCCTTTAATGCCAAGTTGTATTATCTGTTTCTTGCAGCAGTTACAGTTGTGTGCCTTTGAGACTCAGCCTTTTGTCTGCTTGTCTGGTGCAGACTAGCCATTTCCTTGGCATCACAAATGTCTAATTAAAAATAAGATATGCTTTTTGTCTTAATAAGAAAGATGGAATTGAGCAAAAATGCTTTTGAGAGACACTCTATACTTAACAGGCAGCAGATGTTATCATTCTCAAGTTTATCTTGAGGGGAAATATCTTCTAGATTCCATTTACCTATAGGCTTCCAATTTATTCGAGAGACTATTTAGTTTTTTTGTGAGCCACCACAAAACGGCCTTGTTCTTTTGGTGCCATTACAGCAATAATAAATTGGAATAATGCCCCCAAAAACATGCCCTAGTTTTTCAGCAGCTTTCAAAACCTGGCAGGTGTTTTTTTTTTTTAAATGGAAAGGGGTAAAATCTAGAGGAAGAAAGCTCTTGCTTAAGTTTTAGACTATTTTGAGGGCATTGGAAACAAGTTAGTTGTAACAAAGAAAATATTTCATATTTCAGATGGAAATCTTGCACAGAAGGATATAGGGGCCCATGCTCAATAAATCAAGAGACTGCTTTACTGGCTACCTCAGTAATGAAAGTGGCTATAATAATTTTGTGGTGGCTCTGTGGTAGTGGGTGCCAGTCAGTCCTTCAATCCAAGGTCAGTTGTCTTGATGCTGGTGGTAGAAGCCTTTGTGGCCTCTCCTGATTTTTGCCTGGTTTCTCTGGTCCTCTTATTTTGTGTGCAGTGCATGATGCAGCTATTACAGCTCATACCCACAAGCTGACATAGTAAAAAGTCATGTTCTCTGCTGAATGACTGATCTTGCCTTTTCTGCCTCGAGTGCCAATTGGATTTCATAATATGATGTGCTACTGCAAAATGTAGTTACCAGAGCATCTGACAATCAGCCAGTGCCAAAGGGCTAATGCAGATGGGCACCATTGCAGATGGGCACCATTGCAGAATGTTGTTGCTATATCTGAGCTCATGCACAGCACAACCTCTTTAAATTCATTTTTCTGTTGTTTTGAAGAGATGAGGAGTAATTTGACTTACTCCTGCAGCTAATCTTTTTAAATTCCCTGAACTCTAGCTTTAATGAGAACTAAAT
>NW_005842780.1:546862-556237 GCF_000455745.1 Alligator sinensis | reverse complement strand
TGCTGAGCAGCTCAGATGTTGATCTATTCTGGTATTAGTATTTACATATGTTTATATTCTGAGTATCTTGTCTAAATGCAAAATAAAACTTGCCATCATAACCTGTACTGCCTCCTAACCAACTGTCATTCTTAGAGCTGTGCACACTGCTACTGATCTGTCTTGGTCTTAGCACACCATGAGGGAAGCAAAAGCTTTGTTAGATGCACACAGGTGGTAAGTTCTTTCTTCCCAGAAAGGTCAATACCAAACTAATAGGAAAAGAAATTTTAATTTTTATATTTTGCCTTTTTCTATACAAAGAAATAAAATATTACCAGGGAAAAATATTTAGCAAACTGTTTTACAGAATAAGTTGTTATAAATATACCATAAATATCAGTTTTCAATGTTACTGAAAGCATGAGTGAATATTTTAAAGTACATGACTACTTTTAAAATGACCACTAGTATACTGCAGCCATATACCTCTGCACTTTAAAGTTGCTCAAATTACATCTGTTACATGTTCTGAGGTGTAGTCCATCTTGCCAAGGAAAACTCTTCCATAACATTTCAGTATGTTTTTGTTAGAAGTCAGTACTGTGATATAAACTGTAATAATACTCCTAACCAGTGTTAAAAAGAAAACTGTGAAAGCTAATATGTATGCAAGGGATGAGTACATACATAAACCTATGTGTACATTAGTTTAAATTACATTGTTTTCCCTGTATTTCCTTCTTATGCTGAGTTCTGTTTGGAACAAAAAAAAAAACAGTTTTGTGAGTCCAGAATTGCAGTTTGATCTCTACCTGTGGCATTGTCTTATGCAAAGTCCTGAAATTTTAGGGTAGTATATGTATGGTTTAAAAACAGTTAACTTCAGTAGAGTTTTATGGTTGGTTTTTAAGCAAATAGTTTTAAAATTACTATTTCTAGAACGGGAAATGTTCTTACTTTTGCAGTGAAGGAAAGTGTAAGTTCATACAACTTGCTATTTAACTGATTAAACTTTTATATGACCAATAATTACTTTCACCTACACTCTGCGGTTGCCGGGATAAGACCTCTGTGTTTCTGTTTTTCTTTTTTAGGCTCTTGATTGCAGTTGTCATTGTTTTTATCCAGTGACTTGAAAGTTTTATTTTTAGTCTTTTATATCATTTTCAAACTCCTTTTCAATATGAAGCAAAGCCACATTAGAGGAAGAGATACTTTGTAGCAAAAAATAGATGTTACATGCTGAACTAAAGCATTTCCTGGCCCGCTGAAATGGCCACAGTTCATTGGTTTTTTTTCTTTAATAGGCATATATCTTAGTTATTTTAAGAGTCAAAATACTACTATATTTTCAATGCTTTAAATATGTTTACTAAAAGGGCTAATCATTAAAACAAATTTTACTACTGTATTCAATTTTCTGTATTCTATCATTAGCCAAGACTATAATAAAAGTACCAAAACATACAAAGTTTGTTTGTTTGTTTGTTTGTTTGTTTGTTTTTATTTATAGTCCAACAAATACTAGTGTGTTAGGGAATGGCATTCTGGGAATTGAAGGAGAATTTAACTCAAGCATAGGGGTAACATATTAATGGAATGCCATACCGTGGCGGGGATTAAGGGATACTTACTTGCACAATGCTTACTGACAATCTATGTAGTATACCCTCCTGTTGGTAGCCCTAATCTCCCAGAGCCATGGGGTGATCTTGTTCTGTCTGCAGCCTCTTTCCACATCCTATGACTCATTCATAACTTTAACACAGAATGCAGATATTACAGGTGTTGTTATTATGCTCCTCTGTATTCATTCCTGATTGAGTGTCTAGGAGGAGATTTAAGTAGTTGGCTTTGACCTAGAAATTCCTGTACAATTTAGGATTGGGTTACCTGTGAAACTACCTCAGCTCCCTATGTGGTAATGTTGCAAGTCAAAAGCTTTATAACAAACAACCCCTTGTTTTAAAAGGTATATAGCTATAACGAGCAGACTTTTCTGCTAGGGACTCTTGATTTTAGTGATTTGCACTCTCTTGCATGCCTTGGTCTAACAGCCCAAATTCCCTCATGCATGCTACCCAGTGCAATCGACTTCAACAGATCACTGGTGTCAGTGATCAACTTAATTTCTCCCCGCATGGCAAGAGATTGTGTGCATTTGGCAGGAAAATGTAGGTGTCGGCTATCTCCCATGGGAAGAGCAACTTGCTTTTCAAAATGACCAACCTGCAGGCTCAAGCAGAGGCTGTCTTGCAGGCACTGTGCTGACAGGCTGCTTAGCTTTAAGGAACAGGTTTTGCAAGGCAGGAAGTGTCAAGTTTTGATTATTGTGGGAAAATTGCAGAACCCCCTCACAGGCAAGGAATGTGGGGAGTTATTACCTCAGCCAAGCCCAAGGCTCATTCCTCCTGATTTGTACAAAATGCAGTATGACTCTACAGAGGTAGGCACACCCAAGTGTTTACACTAAAATCACTCTTGCAGCCTCTCCTTCCACAGCACACCTAACTCTGCCTACATCAACTGTAGTGATGCAACACAGACACGTAGGCTTAAGGTGTGGCAACGCCCCAGCAAAGTCCAAAGCTGCCAGATACAAATTTCTGCTTAACCACATTAATTGCAATTGACAGCAGAAGGAAAAAGCCTCTTGAAATTCTGCTATGCTCAACAAAGTACCTTGCTGAAGATGGTAGAGAGCTCAGCCTCTCCTGATGCTATTTGGCTTTCCCTTCAACTGAGAAACCAACTAGATGATAATGGAACAATTCCTTCTTTTATAAGATGCAACCAAAAATTCCTACTAAAACACCCATGGTAGGATGTACCAACAACTGCCAATATTACACAGATTAATGAGTAGGTAGACATGCTGAGAGCTTATGTAAATAATCCATTAAAATGAATGGGGAAATTCCTCCACTTTCAAAGTACCTTTATTAAAATGGACTAGGAGAAGTTTGGAAGTAAAATTTTGCATCCAGAGCATTTTCATTGTTTCTGATCAGAATTTATGATGCTCCTGTCTGCAGAAATAGGAATCAAACTGAAAAGATCACTTAGGTAGGATCAAACTTGGGTCTCTAGTAATGCCAAATGTAAATTCGGAATTGCCCCCTTTTAAGACACAAGTTACTCTGGATTTACACTGTTGTGATAGAAACCCACCAACTACTGCTCACTATGAAAAGTCTGTCATCAGAAAAGGGAAGCTAGTAAGTATAAAAAAAATGAGCCAGAGCTTGTTTGGCTGTTTTTTCCTCTCCTTCAGATATTGGTTCATGCAGTAGAGTTTTTACAAGCACAAGTCCAGAAATACAGCTGGATGCATTGCATTTCTTTAATTTCTGCATCTGAAGGAAGTGGTTCTTTACCCCAAACTGGAATTGCTCCTCTATTTGGAACCCAACCATTTGGTATCTTCCTTCAAGTAGACCAGGTGACTGGTTTTATAGTAGCTTCATAGTAGCTAGGGTCAGGAGGGACCTGAACAGATCATCTAGCCTGACCCCCTGCCACAGACAGGAATGAACGCTGGGTTCACAAGACCCCAGACAGGTGATCATCTAACTTGTTTTTTAATTTACCCAAGGTGGGGGCAAGGACCACTTCCCTAAGAAGTTGGTTCCAGATTCTGGCTACCCTAACTGTAAAATATTGCCTCCTGATCTCTAACCTAAACCTATTTTCCATCAGCCTATTACCATTGTTCTTCATCACCTGAGGTGGTGCTGGGGAGAATAGAGCTCTTCCTATTTGCTGATGATCTCCCCTGATGAGTTTGTAGGCAGCCACCAGGTCCCCCCTCAGCCTCCTCTTGCCAAGGCTGAACAGGCTCAGGTCACTCAGTCTCTCCTCATAGGGCCTGTTCTGCTGCCCTCACACCAAACGGGTGATATGGATGTATTCAACTAGATCTGAAAGTAGCTTCATTTGTTATTTTTGGCAATGGTTTAAGAAAGTTAAACACCAAATTCAGTTGGCACTTGTATGCGATTAACAAATATGTTTACAGAGTTCAGTGTTTGAACGGAAAATAATTAAAAAATATTAAAGTATTGTGCCTATATTGAATAACACTGATCCTTTCTCTTTCTCAAAATTCATAGAATCATAGAAAATTAGAATTGGAAGGGACCTCAGGAGGTCATCTATTCCAACCCCCTGCTCAAAGCAAGACCGTCCCCAATTAGATCATCCCAGCCAAAGTTTTGTCTAGCCAAGTCTTAAAAAACCTCCAAGGATGGAGATTCCAGCACCTATCTGGGTAATCTGTTGCAGTGTTTTACTACCCTTCTAGTAAGAATTTTTTTCCTAATACCTAACCTAAACTTCTCTTGCTGCAACTTGCTCCTTGTTCTGTCATCTGCCACCGCTGAAAACAATCCAACTCCATCCTCTTTCAAACCCCACTTCAGGTAGTTGAAGGCTGCTATTGAATCACCCCTCAGTCGCCTCTTCTCTAGACCAGAAGTTCTCAAACTGGTCCATGGACACCACTGGACCATGAGCTCCATTCAGGTGGTCTGCAGAAAGGTTGCAGAACAATTGAGAATATCTGTACTTATAAGGTAAGACTAATATTAAAATATGAGTTGTGTACTTTGCTTTGTAAAACAAAAAAAAAGTTTACTAAGTCGTCTGCCAAGGCCCTCAGGGATTTTTCAAGTGGTCCATTGGGGAAAAAAACGTTTGAGAACCACTGCTCTAAACTAAATAAGCCCAGTTCCCTCAGTCTGTCCTCATAAGTCGTGTCCCCCAGCCCCCGAACCATTTCTGTTGCTCTCCACTAGACTCTCCAATTTGTCCACATCCTTTCTGTAGTGCGGGGCCCAAAACTGGACACAGTACTCCAGATGTGGCCTCACCAGTGCTGAATAGAGGGGAATAATCACTTCCCTTGACCTACTGGCAACACTCCTCCCAATGCAACCCAGTATGCCGTTAGCCTGCTTTGCAACAAGGGCACGCTGTTGGCTCGTATTCAGCTTAATGTCCACTGTAACCCCCAAGTCCTTTTCTTTAGAGCCGCTGCCCAGCCAATCCTGGTGCATGGAATTGTTCCGTCTGAAATGCAGGACTTTCCACTTGTCCTGGTTGAACCTCATGAGATTCCTTTTGGCCCAATCCTCCAATTTATCTAGGTCTCTGAATCCTAGCCCTACCCTCCAGTGTATCTACTACTCCCTCCACCCCCCTCCCCGCTTGGTGTCATCTGCAAACTTGCTGAGGGTGTACTCTATGTGCCATCTTCGAGGTCGTTGATGAAGACATTGAACAAAACTAGCCCCAGCACTGACCCCTGGGGCACTCCACTTAACACTGGCTGCCAACTAGACATTGAGCCATTGATTACTACCCTCTGAGCTCAATGCTCCAGCCAGTTTTCTATCCACCTTACAGTCTATTCATCCAGCCCATATTTTAACTTGCCTGAGAGGTTTTTTTACAGTATTACATATTACAGCTGACTGCAATCTTGGGGCACATTTTTGCATACATGTGTTTAGACAAGGCTTGTCCAACATATGTCCCACAGGCTTTCATGCTGCAATCCAAGCTGTTTTCTGAGGCCCAAGGTGCTGTGACAGGAAACAAAAGTAAAACCATACTTTTGTTTTGGGGCAGGGTGATGTGATACAGCTTCCTGTGAGGTCTTTAAATATGGCTTGTTGGCTACAAATGTCCAACTCGGGATCCTTAAAATTCTGGTTTATTAGGCGGATTGAAATACTGTAACGAGTTAAATCATAAACCTTGGGGCTGGTCCTTCCCACAGGTGCTGGAGTCTGCCGTTGAGGCTTCTTTCAGCATGGTGTTATCTTCCAGAATGGGGTCGCCCGCTGGTCCTTCTGGCTGGACAGGTTGGGTGCTGGTCAAGTTGGAGATCAAGAGGGCACCACTGAGGGTCACTTTTCACTGCTTTTTATCTGTCCTTGGCAGACTTTGGTGACTCCCCAGTTTTCAGGTTTGCCCAATCCAGGGGTCATTGACCCTCGTGGGACTTCCCCCGCGTCGGTGGCTACTGGATGGCATCTGTCAGCCCCAGGGGTCGTCCGCATGTATGTGCAGGTTTGGGAGTCCGTTGATGAATTTTGAATAGGGCTCTGGGAGCGGTTGATCTGGAGATATTCAGCCCAAAAGTTGGTCCCCGGCATTGATTAACTCAGGCCAGGGCTTCTAGCCCTTGATCAGTGACATTTAGAGATGTCCCGGTTGTTACATTGTCTTCTATTGATTTCTTTCATTGGTTAATCTGCAGTTTCCTTAGGTGTTAATTGCTGCCTGCGACCGTGTTACACATTCAATCGCGGATTCACTCGCTCTTTCAGGGGCCAGCCTGATACAGGGAACGGCAGTTTGATTCCTGCCCTTGTTAACATTGTTACAATGTATAACTTACTTATGAAACTTAACACGTTTAGTTGAAAGTTGAAAGGTGAGGAGTATAAAATATAAGCTACAAAAGTAATGCCATGGCACACAAATAGATAAAAATACCAAAATACAAGGGGAGATACAAAATGCACACACACAAATTTCAAAACACAATTCCTTATCTTAAAGTGAAAGAAAAAGAGGAAGGAAGAAAAGGTAGAACAGGAAAAACATATCCAAGGAGGGGAGAGCAACTGCAGGCAAGAGGAAAAGGGTCTTTCTGCTACAGGCTCGCCAGCCCACTGGGGGATAAAAAAAGTTCATGATCTGGCCCCATATTCAAAAAGGTTGGACACCTCTTGTTTAGACATATAAAACACAATCTTAATCAAAGGAGAAATATTTCATGCTAACTCTTCAGTCCAAAGTAACTACTGGTAATTTAAAATCGGCAATGGTCAAAACTATACTTTTGTTTTGTCAAAACTTTACCATTAGATTTCCAGCCCCCTCTTCCCCCTACATTCCCCTCAGCTCTATTTGTGAGTGCTTTGCATGTTTGAAGAAAACTGAATTTGGAGAGGCTTTGTGAGGATTGATTAAGTTATCTAAATATTAATCTTACTTTGGATGGTGAAAATTTAAGAAAATTTCCACAGAAGAAGGATCAAAACTACAGGACTTCCCATCTCCAAACTTGAGTTAATTACTCCAGGACACACTGTTCCATAGGGACTTGGTGGATAATCTTGTGATGTGGTATGGTTTCTTTTTCAGTAACAAGACAAACTGTATGTTGGGACAAAGACAGCTTTTTTATTTTGTTTGTACAATAACTAAGGTAGATCCTGGTCCATGTTAAGACCGTTATAGAGGAGAGGTACTGTATCTTCCCTTTCATGTAATTAGGAACATTTACCACGAGAGGGCAACATATCATTGTACTTCATATTTCTAATTCTAGGTTGCTCTTGCCTATCAACATAAAATGCATGGAACAATCTGCTTTTTTGTTTTTGTCAAGACTTCAGCATAAGAAGTATCTGGATCAATAACCATCTTTGCTTGTTCTTTTCTTAGTGTGATTTATGTCTTTGCTTTTGCATTGTTGATTCATAACTGCTGCCTGCTACAGGCTGAAACATCAGGGCAGTAGGAACATGTTTGGTCTAGTAAACTGATCAAACTGGAAAGAAGTTGTAGAGCAAGTGTCTGGGTGTACCTGCACAGGCACACAAACACAAATTGCATTTAACATACTTCTTTTAATTAGGTCGCTTTCACCATGGGAGCTTGCATAAAGTACAAGGCTGCTTGTGAGAAGTTGAAGTAGATGAAGAACTCAAAGAACTGTCACTGCATTCATAATAATTTGATGATTAGAAATTAAGGGGTGTGTCTCATGCACAAAGGACACCAGTTTTATACAACTACCAATAAGGAAGGTTCAGCTCGGACCTATAGCCCAAGGCCATTGTACTTTTAAGCCCTTAATTAGAAATGGATAGTACAATTTATCTACAGCATATGATCTCTAATATCAGTATTGCAGAACAGTGTTCAAACTGAACTAGAGGGAGGGGAGTGTTCTGAAAGCTATTCTCAGTATTGCTGCCATGGGAGGGTGAGGCCACATGGGGATAAAAGCACCTATACCTCTCTGTATAATAGTTTTCTCGAAGGTGGGGAGAAAGCTATCAAATTTCTCCATGATAGGAATTAATTTCACTAGATGGTCTGGGAAGGTACTGCTCATGTTGAGTATACCCAACACCTTAATTATGTAAATGTTCATCCTATTTTGAAAGTAGCTTCACTTAATGGAATCACAAAAATACTTTCAAGCAAGGTTTGTATAACACTTGCTATGGTCAGCACATATGTCTGAAGAGTTCAGTACTGAGAGAGAAAAGCAAGCACAAACTTACAGAAAAGCTTGATTTTACTACTTGTTTGATTGTTTGGATCAAACCTGTTTGCCCAAAGTAGTATCCATTTACTTTGCCTCTGCTGTTTTGCTTGTGTTGATCCCTGTAAGGATCAAATTACATGATTTATTTAATGGACAGAAAAAAACAGGCCATTGGACTGTAAATAACCAGTGTGACTCAATTGTAAGAGTGCTAGTTAAGAGTTTGACTTTCCGTAGAAATAAAATTGTTTAATGGAGGTCTTAACTCTTAGGTGGAGATTGTTTGGCAAATGGAAGGCTGGCTAGAGAAGCTTGTATCCAGTGACACAAATGAACAGTGAACAGTATTTGTGTACTCAAAGGGGGCTGCACAGAGATGGTGGGCATAGTTACTGAGAGTTGTACCCGCTCATTCATAGAATTCTTGCTACAATTGTTGATCACCAGTCCCCACTTTCACCGCAGATAAATGATGCAGTACTTGAGGATATGATTTTCCTAGGTTGAACACTGCAGCAGGTCAGAGTTATGGTCACAGACTGAGAACAGGTTTTTCTCAGAACTGGGGACATAGGACCTTGATAGTAGAACTTCCACATGTGGAAGGAGACTTTTTTCTGTACCTTTATGAAGACCAGAACTACAATACCCAATTGCAGGGGTGTGGATGTGTGTAATGTGAAGGAGTGGTGTACATTCTGTGAAAGCTGGGTACCCTGAGGCTTCAGGGTTGGGCATTTGAGTCTAGCTGCTGTACATGGGAATGTGTAGAGTATGTCCATGCTGCAGCTACTGGTGCAATTGCAGTGCAACTAGACCTACCAGTAGAAGCTTTAATCTAGCTAGCACAAGTAGCTATAAGAATGAAGATTTGGCAGTATGGGCTTTGCAAACCCACCAGAGGTGCTGGTTATTTGAATTGCTAACCCACAGTGAAGTCTGTGCAAATGCATCTTAATTGTTGTAGCCCAGCTAACTAGGTTAAAGCTAGTCAAGTACTCCTTACCCGTACCTTCAGCTGAAAGGTAGACAGAGCCTTCGTGAGTTCCACAGGAGATTCTTACCCAGATAATTAAATATATGTTGCTTGATTTACTCTT
>NW_005842780.1:540282-546831 GCF_000455745.1 Alligator sinensis | reverse complement strand
GCTGGATTTCTCCTTGTCCACCGTGAAGGAAGTAGCTGTGTATTGTGCACTTTCTTAAATGTTAGGAATTGTTTCCATTCCAGAATTGGATGTTCCTTCCATTCAGTGGCAGAGTTCTGCCAGTTATCAATTATAAATATTCTTAATTGTCTGTGTACCTACGTGATGAGGGATTTTTATGAAGTAGAGAACTTCCAGTGCATTAATGGGACTCATTAGCATTTGTAGCTCTATTTCTGCTATCTAGATCTGACTTCTTGTTTTTAATGGCTTATTAACTATTATTTTTGGCAAGAAGGTTTTAAGAATGAGTAATTTGTTGTATTAAGGGGCTGTATGATTTTACTGAGATGTAATTAGCCATGTTAGTTTGAAGTCAAGTAGAAGGCAGTATAGATCTGTACCTTGTATATACATCTCTACTTTGGTTAGTCTACAGCACAAGCTTCTATGAGCCTGAAATGGACAGCATCTGACAGTGACCTCCAGTTCTTGAAAGCTTGTGACGTACGTGCCCACGTATGTACATTAGTCTATAAGGTGCACATGTAAGTCTAAGGCCCCCTCTACACATGACAGTATTGCACAATTAACTGGTTAATTGCCCAGTGAACTGAAACTAGGTATACATGCAAAGTGACTATCACACCATTAAAAGGTTCAACCAGCTATAAAGCTAGAACTTGAAAATATGTACTAACTTTATAGCTGGTTGCTCTCCAGCTTTAAATTGCAAGTGTAGAAGGGTCTGCACCTGCCACTGGGAGCCCCATCAGCTGAGCAAACTCCTAGCCGCAAGGGTGCACTATGTGCAGCCAGGACAGCAAATCTGCAATTGTGGGACTCGATACTAGTGGCTGTGGAGTGGTACCACAACTGCAAGTCCTGCCAGCTATGGGACTCACCGCTGTGGGAGCTTTTTTTGCTGGTGCAGGGAGAGTCCAGCATGGCAATCCTGGGCTCCCCCTGTACCAGCAGTAAGGCACGATAGGGTCTGATGTTGGATCCCAGAATCACACCTCCTGCCATGCATGTGTGACATGGTAGCAGGTGCAATTGTGTGGATTGTGCTTCAGATACTATCACGCCTTGACCTGAATGTTGAGGGGCCCTATAAGGTGCACCTATTTTCTACCACTCAAGTGTGGAGCCTAGTTGGCAAGATCAAGCCAAGATGCCACATTTAAGCCCTTCTTCTTTTTTCATATGGCATCAAATATCAACTTCCAAATCTATGAGCTGCTCGCTGTCTGGTATTTTTGATCAATGTATGGATTCCATCTCCTTTCCCCCCCAAATCTGGGCATTTGTAAAGATTGTAGCATTCAAAATCAATCTTTATATTTAAGCTCAAAGGCAATAAAGTGGAGCCCAAACCTACGTTGGATCTGGCATAGTCCGATCTTCATGCCAGCAGGGTTTCCATGGAAACTGAACCACCTGATAACCTGGCTGCTTTCAGTTAACTGTAGGAAGGAGCAAGTCAGCAGTGACTCAGCTGGTGGCTTTACTTTGTTAACACTATAGATAAAAGTTTTCTGCAAACAACATTCATTGGAGGTGTAGCTTTTGTTGCCTGAGTGAAAAGAACCTTCGTTTCTGTTTAACACGATGGTTGAAGAAAGCCCATTTTGTTTTCCTGTTTGTTCACACACTAGCGAAGGCAGCCTTCTCTAATATCTAAGGTAGGGTTTTATAAATAAATAGCATCTCAATACCAAAGCACAGCTTGATTTATGATGATCCAGTTGCCTAATTGAAGCTGCTCTGGATGCCATAATTTTAGATCTCATCTAAACTACAAAATTCAGACATAAATTTGTCCTCTATCTATATTAGCTTGTATAAGAGTACACATCACCCCCACCCTTGGAAGCTGTGGGACCAGCTTCTCCCAGAATAACTGGAAACTTTTGATGTGTTTCTTTGCTCAGGTTGTGGCACCTTCTCTGGGCACTGCCTGTCAAAGCATTAATGTTCCCCTCTTTAATTAAAGTATCAGTGACAAGGCTATAAAAGGTGCCCTTTGCCACCCAGTTCCTTCCAACCATAGAAGCAGATTATATAAATCTCTTTACAGCTTCATCCTTTACCTAGAATATTGGAATACTTCACTTGAGATTTAATGTACTTTGCTTTTTTTATAATTGGTGAAAGCCTTAAGATAAGTTGGTTGTTAAGGGAAAATTTATCCTCAATAGAATTTATAGGGAGAAATCTTAGTTTGAACAGTGGGTGATCTGAAGGTAAAGAGACCTGACTTTAAAATTTATGGCTGTTGTCCAGTGATCTTCCAGCCTTTGGCTATTCATAGTAGATGCTTTGACCTGTGTTGCTAAGGACCTCTCTTTTCCTTCAGATGCTTTATGTGCAGTCCAGTTACCATTGGGACTTGTAAATGGTGTCACAAAAGGCTGAAAGCCCTAGTGCTTCAAGAATCTTTATCTGCAGAGCCTCTTGGACCTGATGTAGCTCCTAACGCTTTTGGGGCCTACAGCTAAGACCTTAGCATTGACAGTGTTGCACCCAGGATATGGTTCCAGAATTGCAGCACAGTTTATTCCCAAACTTCCATATCTGACTTTAAAGCACTTATGCACTTTTCTAGTGTAGGCGTCTGAGATCAGAGCCAAGCCACAGGAAAAAAATATAATTGTATCTTCCTGTTTTGGTTCTGAAAAAGTTAGTATGGAACAAAACAGACTTCAGTAGGGTTAAATTGTATTGGCACAACTGGTCTGAACAGGCATTGAGAATAATGGATCCTAAATCAAAAGGGGTAGGATCTCGGATTAAGGTAAATTCCTATTTAAGAATCCTTCAATTCAAGTGATCACAATGGCTCCAAAGAAAGTTCCTGAACTATTGGTTGCCTTATTGGTACATTCAAGTTCTAGTGTGTCTCAAGTGCATTGCAGAGATCCATAGTTGGATTATTTCCCAGGTCCATTGCTTAGGAATAGGGAAAAAAAATGTGCTGTGAGTTGCCCTTCTTCCATCTTTCCGCCTGATTTAACAGATGTTGAAAGATGTCTAATTCCTTTCCCAGACATTTCCCCTTTGACTCCAAAACACCTCTGGGTTACACTAAAAACTTCCTAATTTGCCAGATGTTAAACTACAGGTTCTGTAGGTTCACTGATAATGTTTTTAGTCCAACCCAAGATTGCATTAAGATTAGATCTTTCCAAGATCTGACTGAGATTTTCTTAGTTATATACATTTCATAGTTAGTCAAGACCTTTTTTTCCATATAAGGTACCTACTCTTTTTAGGCTTCTAGCCTTTCAGTATAACATCTCCACTTCCCTGAAGGCTTTCATACTGCAGGTAAGTGCTTTATATCTTACTAGCTAATTCCCCATCAGGAATGACTGAGGGTGGGGCGAGGGGATTGTGCAGGGACAGAGCCCTGTGTTGTGTCCCCCGTCCCCCCCTTTTACCTCCTGCTGCTTGGGGTCCGGGCCCACTCCCCCCTCCCAGCTGCAGGGGGAGGGGAGGAGTGGGCCCAGGCCCAATGCAGGGGAGGACCAGGCCCGAGGGTGGGGAGGAGCCATCCTGCTACAGCAGGGGGAGCAGTGGCCCCAGGCTGACCCAGCGGCGGTGGGGGAATGGGAGGAGCAGGCTCAGAGCTGACATGGAGGGGGAGGGGGTGTAGGGGAGGAGGCCCAAGCCTGAGCTGGCGAAAAGCCGGCCTGCCGCAGCAGTGCAGGGGAACAACGGGCTTGCCCCGAAGCGGCATGGGGGAGGAGAGAAGTGAGCCTTCTCCCCCACTAAGACCTGAGCCCACTCCTCCCCCCGCCCAGTTGGCTCTGAGCCTGCTCCTCCCATTCCCCCACCGCTGCTGGGTCAACCCAGGCTCACTGTTGGGGCCCCCCAGCTGTGGCAGGTCATCTTCTCCAGTTTGGGCCTGGTCCTCTTCCCCACCATGTGGGGCCCAGGCCCACTCCTCTCCTCCCTCCACTGCTGCCACTGTTGCCGCTGTGGCACAGCTGCTATTCCCCCAACCCACGTCAGGCACACTCCTCCCCACACCGCCGCTGTATCGTTCCACGTAGGGCCCGACAAAAGGGGGGAGGGGCAAGCCAAGGCCAGAGCCGGTAGCCTCGCCTCCCCCGCAACGTCCCAACCCCGCTCGCCACCCCCCACCCATGCCACTGCCACTGTTACCTGCAAGGGGGGAGGGGGGAGACCAGCTCCAATGGCCTTGCCCCTCCTGCCCCACTCCATTGTTGCCACCTGCAGGGCACAGGGCTTACTGCTGGCTTCACCCCCCCTTTTCCGTCTGCCCCATTGTCCCCACCTCCAGACAGCAGGGTGAGGTGGGGGTGAAGCCTCACCCCCTGCCTCTGTCCCCTGTGACCCCGCCAGCTGTCAGCTCCTGTTCAAATGCTTGTTCGCACTCTGATTGGGATTCTGTCAGCCAATCAGTGCAAATAAAGCATTACGGACAGACAGACACACACACTTGGGCTTTTATAATATTAGAATTTAAGATGGCAGGTATTTAATTTATTTTTATTCGGATTATCAGCTCACTGAAGTTTTATTTCAAGGTGGTGTTGTTGAGGATGGACAACATGTGTTTCCTCTTAACAAAGATGAGGACTCTTGACAAATATGGAAGATCTTTCTGTTTCCTACTGAAAATTCCCTTTGTAAGAGTCATTCTTGTTTCATATGAGCCAGAGCATTTCTGCCAGAAAAAAATACTTCTGAAGTTTCAATCTACCAAAAAGATATTCAGTTAAAATACTCCTACTTCCAGAGTAGTATTTTTGTCTTGGTTTCAGCTGTGTGCATCATGCCTTATCCTTGTCTTAGAATCAAAAGTTTACAGAAGCTGTTGGTATTGAACTACAGACCAAGCCAAGACAGCACATTCACAAGTGCAATCATCCTGAAATAAATTGTTTTTGTTTAATGGGGTGGACAAATGCTCTGAAAGGTTTCTAATTCAGTTCCATAACTCCATCTTTAAAAGCCTCATCTACTCCCAGCACCTAGTAGGAAATGCATCTCATCAGATTTAGAGATCACTAGATTTGCTCAAGAAAAGCAATTGCCTACAAACATCTTTAGTTGAATTAATCCATCTCAAATTCTCCTTGTCTGGCATCTGGCCCAAGGCAGTGCAAATTTTCAGGCAACCTGACAGCACTGTATAACCAGCAAGCAAGGAGAGGAGTTAATTGAACTGTGCAAGGGAGCAATTTATCAGAGTCATAGTTTGTTTCCTTGCTAGGACTAAAGAATTTCACAAGTTTTCAGTCTCCCAGTTGTACATGCAGACAAACTGCAAATGCTGTTTCCTCACAGTCGTTACATAGATGGGTAAGATAGTGTGTAGTTGGAGGGATATCATCCCATTGGGGTTAGGATGCTCGCTTCAGAATGCTAGATGTGTGCCATTTACTGAGATCTGTTAGGCTGCTGTGTGAAACTATGTACAACTTCAAGAACTACAGTTTTCTACATTTAATTTGTAATCAGATACTCTGTTGCTTAGGGGTAGTATTTTAATCTCTCTTCAGATAGCATGGTGAGTTCATGGGACACTGCTTCCCAGACTATCCCATTAGCAAACTATGCAGAGCATGTTCAAGAGGAAAAAAGGAAATTACTTGCTAGATATGGACTGCTAGTGGAAAGAACCTGGGTAGCAGAGGTGCTATGCTCCACTTATAGACTTGTCTTGGGAACATTTGGAAAAGCAGAGGGGAATTGTGGGGGGAGTGGGCTTTGAAAGCTATAATAACCTCTTCTGTTCAAAGGTCCAGTCATCTGAACTCATGCTTCCCTTAAGTGCAAGTATGGCAACTCCACCTTCAATTTTGGATACAGGTAAGTAACTTCTACATAAATGAGGTTCAGGCTGAGATGACATGATGTGGTTTAAAATTAATTCTTCTGTGTCCAGATATACATCAAATGCCATTATAAACCTAAAGTACATTTTCAGGACATCTAAAATTTCTGCTTCTGTGGTGAGTAGAATGGCTAAGAATGATCTCGATTTAGAAACTAGTATACCAGATGCGTACACAATAATATGGAGAACTTTTAGTGCCTTCTCATTACAGTGTTGTTTGAGACCAGTAAATTGCGTTGGTCTGGGCAAACAGTTAAACTAAGGGCAATTATATAGCTGAGCATAAACAGTGGGGTGTTGGATACTTCTAAAGAATTTGTTCTTTCTGTAATCATCGTTTCCTCTCTAATTGTTGCAGTGTGTTCCTTTTAAAAAAGGATCAGATCAGGTCAAATTTGTCCAGCTACTAAAGTTTAAATATAGCTCTTATAAATTGTTTTTATGGAAACAGTTGATGTAAATTAAGATGTTGCTGCAGCATTTGCAGCACAAGCATATAAGTGATTAGTCTTGTGTTCATCCTTGAACGGAAGTGTTAATGCCAAAGGCAAACAAAACAGGATATTACTGAAAAGTCCATTTGAATTTTGAAACACCTTTTGCTCAAAATAATCCAAACAGGACTAATCACATAGTAAAGGAATTATTTAAATAACTGCATGCAGCTTCCCAAATTG
>NW_005842780.1:537207-540251 GCF_000455745.1 Alligator sinensis | reverse complement strand
GGAATGAGATTTCTCAGTTCAAGTCCAGATTGTTAAGAAAACACTAATGATAGACTAGGGATAATCTCTCATTTCAGCTTTTCAGGAAGTTGGGAGTGTTGCATGGTTTTCTGGTCTGGAATTGCCAAATGGCATGTGGGGCTTTCCTTTTGCTGGGCTAATGAGGGTGAGGTCACCTGAGGCTTCTCCAGGCCAGGGGAGCCATCCTGTCTATTTTATATGGTACATGCTTATATTAAACAAATCTAATCTTACACAGGAAGGTTTTCCATTTCTGTTTAACTGTAAGCTGTAGTGGATTTTCCTGATACAGTGTGAAATTATCATCACCATGTTCTGCGTCTTTGACCCTTCCGTGCTTGTTTTTTTCTCATTTCTGTTGGATTTGCTTCCTGTTCAAGGCAAGATTCTGGTGAGATCAGGCCAGTCATATCGAAAAATGATGTTACAGAACATTCCTAGGTTATGACACTTTTATTGCTGCACACCTGATAGCGTTAAGACTTTGACCTAGCATAGAGTACTCTGTCAGCTGAGGTCTGAAAGCAGTGTGACTACAAAAGTCTGTTTATGTAAAGCCCCACTGACTTTAGATTTGCATCTTTGTAGAATTTAATGAAGCACAAAGGGTCCAATTAGTATGATTTATATAAAAAAAATGAACAGACACCAGCATAAATTAGAACATTAACAACATGCCCAAACTTTGTGGATGTTCTTGTTCAGAGCTATGCAGGTATTTGAGAGAATATTTTTGTAGTGTTTGAATTTAAGATACTGGGTATTTAAATAATATCCCTTTAGGTCCATGTTGTATCTACAAATAGGATCTTGCATTTCTAATAAGTAAAGCCATTTCTTGCATATTTTCTTTAATTGCATTTCTATGTGATCTGTTGTTTCCTCCCCACCCCACACCTGGCTACACCCCTTCCAGGACCCAGCCACCTTTTTGACATTGGCTGGGAAGGGGATAGCATAAATACTTTTTAAAAAGCTACAAGCCCCCACCCTGGAAAAATACACATTGCTTATATTGTATTTGGAAGAGATTAGAAACATTTTTAAAGGGATATCACCTGGGAAAAGGAAGTAGTTTTCCATGATGGAATAGATGTTCCAGATCCCTTCTCATTAACAAGAATATCTTCCTCATTGAAGTAGCAATGAAAACATGGCACACGCATCCTTCTGCGATTGCTACTTCAAAGTGTGTGAAATATTTGTGTGTGTCCCCTACCCTCTCCCCCTCTGATTCTTCACTCTGATTTCTGGGACCTAACTCCTCTGCCTACCCAAATAATGTCATTCAGATACTGAATGATGTTATTTAGATGGGCAGAAAGGTCAGAGGGGTACATGAATGTCTACCCACAGGGCTTGGGTTATAGGATTAGGAGTAGAGGGTTGTATATGTCTTTTCACAGAGGGAGGTAGTTAGCTGTGTGATTATGAAGTCAGGCAGAAGGCAGAGTAGATATTCACCTTAGAGACTAAGATGCATAGAGAGCACAACTTCATCAGATGCTGAGAAAGTGAACTCAAATTAATTAAAGCGTGTGCTTTCTGAATCCCTTACGTATTTGGTTAGCCTATAAGGTGCATACCTACCCTATCTTTGGGTTCCACAAGCCCACAGCTGTGGCAGTGGTTATTTTCCTGACTTGCTTACTCCTAAGCTTTTAGAGTGAACTTGTAAAACCTTACTCGCCCTCAGTGCACCCCCAAAAATGGCTCAACTTCAGTTTTCCCTGATCTAATTAGTGTGTGTGTGTTGTGTGTGTGTGTGGTAAATTTGGGACTGATGCAAGGTGGGACAGATGATTGTGAAAGTGTCCAAATTACACAGTAATTCAGGAAGATCCAACAAGTGTTTGCATTTGAAGGAAAAAACTGTGCATGAAACCAAGTTCCCATCTTCAGACCACTCAAGTTGCCAGTCATCCCTCACACCCATGGACTAGCTTGGAGTGGCAATCTGTTAAACCACAGGATTATACTGGGGGAGCTGGGAGTCGCCCTTCTGAAGTGGAATTCACTTGAAATACTGCAGTTCTAAGAGGTGAAGGTAAGTGCAATGATGCAAAGATTTAATGTTTTCAGCCTATGACCTATGATGCCATTAGTTGAAGGATGAAAACACATTTCCATTTGTCTATGAGTTGGCAGTGTGAGAACTTTTTTCTGATAAATGTGATAATTTTTAGCTCTTAATAAATTGTTTGTATTCCACTCAGCGAGGGCCACGTGCTACAGGACAGAATGGCCATGTAGAAAACAGGGTTGCCAGCCCGCCAGGATTGTCCTGGAGTCTCCAGGAATTGGATATAAATCTTCAGGAGATTGTCGGGAGTCACCTGGGAGATGAATGGCAGGGCATTCATTAAAATAAATACTAATGTTGAATCTGATTTCTACAGAAGTCCAGTTGGTTTTTAAAATGTAAGAGTAACGTGCATTTGCCTTCCTGACCTAAAGTTGACTCACCATAATCGCTAACTAATGCACACAAGCAGTGGGCGTGCTGGCGTTCCTGCAACCTCCCAGTTGGCACCCCTAGAAAAAAGCCACACTTTGGACTGGCCAAAGTAAAAAATGACACTTTGGATGGATGCCTCCTGCAAGCAGGGAGACTCCTGAAGCTACACAGGAATTGCTCTGGGCTGGGTCAGCCCCTAGCTCCTCTGGGCCAGGTGGGGAGTGGAGAGGGGACTGGGGATAACCAACGTTGTCCCCACTGCTCCCCTCCCCCTTGCCAGAAAAGAAGGCCCTGGAGGGTCTCAGTGCAGGCCCTTTGCCGGCCGCCCCGCCCCGGACCAATGGGTGCCGCACCCGCCCCGGCTGGGCGAGGACGCCTTTGCTGGGGCTCGAACCCGCGACCCCAAGTGCCCAGGCCCAGTCTCCAGCCGCCCGCCCTCGCTGTCCCCACCACAGGTGGGAAGCCCCGCCCACTTGGGGGAGGTGGGACCAGGGGCCAATCAGCGGGCGGCGGCGGTCACTGCGGTTGCGGCGCAGCGGTGGCCCCGCCCCGTCCCCTGCAGCAG
>NW_005842780.1:535371-537017 GCF_000455745.1 Alligator sinensis | reverse complement strand
GGAAGCCGGGGCCGCTCGGCTTGGAGCCTCGCCGGTGTCCGGAGCACCGCTCGGGGCGGGCGCTCCTCCAGGCCGGCTGGCCCTGCCCTCGCTGCCAGGTGTCAGCGTCTCCCCGCTGCTCCAGACGTTGGCAAAGGCGCCTATTGCAAACCTGCTTCCAGCCTCATGCCTGGCCTGTTTCCCTCCACCCCCAGTCTTTATGAGTACATACGGGTGGGTTTCCAGTAAGGCAGCTGTCGTGGACCTCACTGTGCCCGGCTCTGGCTGTGCGCTCAGATTGAGGCACATGGGGAGAGCAATTCACCTGGTGCTTCAGTGTGGAAACCCCAGGCACAGTTTTGGGAAGCCAGTCCATGGCAGGGACTTGCACATGCTCCTTTAATAGCGCTGGAGGTGAAACTTAGCATCATATGATCTGCTTCTGACCGTAGCTACCGGGGGTGGTTCTGTGGCCATAAAGGCCCCTTTCTTCCCTGCTTCAGGAGTGCTTTGCTGTGAGGAAAAAAGATTTGTAGAACAAGAAGGGAAGGAGCATCCAAACTAAAAAGATACTGAGCCGGTAAGGTAGCATAGGGATAGGTATATGTGGCAATAGACCCTAATTGAAGGAGCTCCATCCTCAGGGAGGAGTAGCTTAGCACCCAAGTAACTCCCTCTCTAGCCCAGCTGCAGGAGCCCTCAGCAGCAGGATCTGGAGTTGTGAGGGTGACCTTTAAATGGATGGGTGGCGTGCGGAGAAATGGAGAGAAGGGAAAACTAGCAACTAGAAGGGAACAAGTGGCCACTTATGACTTTCCCAGTTTGAGGAGGGGAGATGACAAGATTTTAGAAATCCAGATTTTCTGTGCAAGGTAGGCTCTTGAACTCTGGCTAGGGCAGGGTCTTGGTTTCACTCCACTAATTTTTTGGGGACAGCTCTTCTGTCCTGTAAGCCACCTAAAGGAGGGGGTGGTGTAGCTGGAGACAGTGCATTTCCCCCCTTCCTCAGAGACTCAGTGTTGCTGCTTATGCAGCTTTGCTTGTGGGGTAGGAAATTGTGTGTGCTGAGAAGGGTCTTGTGATCTTTTCAGGGGTAGTTGTGGCCTGTGTTCGCCCACTTCTGAGTGCAAAGCTTTGGGCTTGTGGGAAGCAAGTTCTTTTCTTGCTGTCCCTTTTGGTAACATCTGTTCAATGTAATGTCCTTCCAGCCTGTCCTGTTTTAACTATAAAGTCAGACAGAGTTACAGAACAAAGCAGGGAGGTCTCTTTCTAAGGGAACCACAAGGATGTGGTAGAAATAAATTGCATTCAGTGAGAAAGTGAAGAGAATGGTGCTTGCAAGAAGGATGCCCAAAAAGTAAGACTGCTTTCTATGACCCATCCACGAGTCTTTGCACTTCTCCTTTCAGCTTATATCTAGGGTTTGAGTTTAAGGTGTTGTAGTTTTCAGTGCCATTAATTAGCAGAAGCCTCTGCTAAAATATGTATAGCAGTAACTGCTTGATTGTTGCTTGATATAAGTCAGCATTTGGTTTGAGCTTGATTCTTGCAAGCTTAGAAGCAGTGCTGGTAAAGGGGATGCTTGGAGGGTCTGTCTAGGACTGCTCCATTACCTTTTATTGGGGGTCACTGGATCTCTGTTCCTTAAAATAATTTATAGCAGGAAT
>NW_005842780.1:526514-535340 GCF_000455745.1 Alligator sinensis | reverse complement strand
AACTCACCCAGTGCCCAGACCCAGGCTGCATCCAGACCCACCTCTAGTGGTAAGGTAAGTGGTATAAGGTAGCTGTGGGGGTTAACATGGTAATCCCTTGTCCTGCTGCTGTCAAAATACATCCCCAGAAGAGCTCTGTATGCTAGAATTCAGCTGCAGGTCCCACCCCTGGATTTCTGGCCCCTCCAGGATCCCCTCTGGCCAGATGACATGGCTCTGAGGGCTACATCTTTGATACCCCCACTGGACTCGTTGAGGGCTTATGGTAAGGGTGAGTTGCCTCCTAATAACAGATGGCAGTGTTACCTGAACCAGAGCCAAGGTGAGCTGAGGCCCATTTCCTGACTGGAGTTGGAAGTACTCTTTGAGGAAACTCAAATTTGCATCCTACATGTACTGTGTGGGCTAAAGTTTAGAGGTCCTGGTGACCCCCTTCCCACCCGTGACTCTAACTAACTAATCATGGACCTTGGGAATAGTTCTTGTTAGCCTGGATGAAGCCAGCTCAAAGGTCTTTGGTTGTGAAGACTTCAGCGTGTACCAGAAAGAACCCAAGTCTGACATGAATCAAGATGGGATGCAGAGGGTGGTAAAGAACTGCAGACAAACTTTAGTAGATGTCATGACCCAAAGGCATGATTTTGTGTGTGCTTCGGCACCAGAATTATCCCCGACAAGTTGCAGCTTCATTGCACGGGAGAGTTTCTTGTTGCAGAGGAAAACCCCGGTGCAGGGACGAGTTTCCCACCTTTCTGCAGCTCCTTTTGCAGGGTTCATTGCTCAAGTTGCAAGAGAAATGCACGGTGCAAAAGAGTTCCCGCCACCGGTATGCAAATTCGTTCCCCGCTATTGGCTAGTTTTAAATTATTCCCATGTGGCGGCTAACGATTGGCCTGTTAGCCATATAAGAGGCTTGAGCAGTTTCTGCCCAAGCCAAAGAGGACTCCGCATCCATCTCGTGGGGACTCTGGGTACACGGCAGGGTAATATAGACCCTGTGTGAGATTCAGAGGAGCTTGGCGACCTGATCCATCGCCTGCCTCTTCCTGTCTTCGAGTGCAAATTTTATAAGACGTATCTACGATTTCGATTTTGGTGGCGCATTCACCCAGAGCATCCGGAGCTCTGTTCCGTGGAGCCTAGCAAACTCCACGTGACCGTCCGTGTTGTCTGTGTCTGTAACCGCAACTCAAGCAAGTTTTCCAGCCTACACCACTGCCATCTCGGTGTAAGTAAACAATCTTTAAAACTACCGATAAGCATTTGTGCCTAATTACAGCTCGTCGCCCTCCCTTTCCAATCCAGCGTGCCCGGGCTGCTGGCCACAGCCCGCGTGCAGCACGAAAAAGGGCTCGGGTCGCTCCCGGCCCGCACAGTAGACACAAATAGTTTACTTCTTAACTTTCTCTTAGTTGCCTGGATAGTCCTTGGGAACTGAAATACTTAATCAGATGCATCTTCACTGCAGGGCTCAAGGGCAGTCTAGTTTCTTTATTACCAACTGCTCAGATGAAAAATTAAGCCTCTCACAGAACCTTGAATAAACACTTGTCATGTTAGCTTCTGACTAGTCACTGTTGATAAATATTGAAGAGCTAGTTCCTGAGAGATGAGTTTTCTGTCCTATCATTTCTTGTGCAGCCTTTTGGCTTTTGCTGCAGCAGAGGCTGCAGTTATTGATTTCAGCTATTACGCAGATGTCTGTACATCTACTGGAAGATGCCTTCTCTAAATCCTTCCCCAGTCTCCATTGTTGAACCTTCCCCTTACAAAGTAACTCGTGTCTGCTATTGCTAATAGTTTTATTTGCAGAAGAGGGACTATGAATAATTTAGTATACTAGGCACTAAAGAATGACACCTCATAGCTGCTTTCCCAAGGAGTGGTTTGAAAATGACATTTTTGACAGTTTTAGTTGCCTGTCAGGGTTTGAATAGCAGCAATGCAAATGTATTGGAGCTTTAATTTGAATTATAAGGAGATATGCCAATCTTAATTTTAAAAGGTTATTGTCATCTTGAAGTCTGGTCTCTTTAAAAATTAGAAATTCCAGCTGTTACCCATGTGAGCCCCTTGTTACAGTTTATGATTTGAAAAACCACATTCGGTTATTTTTTAAAGATATGTTTAAAGATATGTTTTTCCTTTTGCTGTGGAAACAACCATACAAACAAGAAGAAAGGTATAGTGCAGTGGTTCTCAACATTGTTAGACTCAGAAAATGCCCCTCAGAAAATGTCAGCACTTTTTTTTTACTGTGGAAAATTAATAGACGAGTTCCATTGTAAAGAACTCAGCATGTTTTTGACACCGGATTCCTGTTGGAAATATCAGTTTATCAGTGAATCATGTAGGTGTTTGCATGCCTAACAGATCTAATATTATGTGGCACCCCATGGCACCCTTAAAAGGCTCTTACAGCACCCTAGGGTGCCAGTTGAGAATCATTGGTATAGTGAAACTTAAAATGAACAGCTGTCCAATGCACAAAGTAAAACCATGGGAATTTCTTTGTTGGTCTCAGTCATAATAAATTAAGGTTAATTGACCCCAAATTGATCTATTGTCTGTGTTTCAAGTCCATCCCATTCTTTTAAATTTTGTTTATTGTGCACGTGACTGGTAGAAGCAGTGGAGCATCTTCAAACTGAGGAAAATGAGCATTGACCACTTCATCCTCATTTCATGTTTAGAAAGCTTCCCTTCCAGCCATAAGGACTACAAACCATCTTATTTTGGTATTGATGCTATGGCCAGGTTAGGAAGAGAAGTGTGTTTTTTCAAGCTCTGCCTTTGAGTTCATTGTGCCTAGGTGGATTATTTTTTAAGTATGTTTATTGCAAAACAAGCATCTTCAAAATTAAGTCTGGTATGCCATTGATTATCTTGTTCTAAAAACATAAAAGAGCTGAAAGCAATGTTTCCACAGGCATCAAAGATATTAACTGGGATGGAAAAACAGTTAAAACTATAGCAGTCTTCAGTCTCTAGTATGCAAGGTAACCCTGTACAATGTATTTGTGTTACTGTCACTTAAAGATGAGGGCCAGGTCCTTGGGTCCTCAGTAAGTCTTGTTTTGTGTCCCTCTAATGGCATGAAAAGGAAGATTCCCTTTGTATAGAGGAATCCTCCAGTAGCATAGAGCTAACAGATCTCACTCTATGCCATTCCTTTCCACTGCCAGTTGCAGCCTCTGGTGCCAAAGGAGTGGCTGCAGAAGAGTGGGCTGTTGTCAGTGCCCTTGGGCTAGAGCAACTGATTGCCAGAATTGCCCCTTGTTATAAATAGTAGTACAGAAAACAGAGAGTTACTGTGACTTGTTCCTTGGGATGGGACTGGTAACCCAGTACCCCGTGAGTGTCAGGTGTAGTATATATTCTACTTGAAGTAACCTCTAGCTCTGTAAACCAGGTGAGGGGTGTGGGACTAGTCTGTGGGCTAGATTGGGCCCACAGACTGGCCCCATATGTTGGAGCCAGCCTGTTGGGTCAGTCTGGTGCAGGTACTGCATGCAGCGTGTGCCTTGAATCAGCCCTGTGTGCAGCTGGCAGAGCCTGCCCCAGCTTCAGCCCCACACACCATATGCAGCATGTGGCATACCATGTGTGAGGCCAGTACATGTGGCACCCACGCCAGACCAGCCCTGCATACTGGCTTCAGCATGTGGGGCCAGTCTGTGAGCCTGATCCTGACCAGCCCCAGATGCTGCTTATAGAGCCAGTCTGGTGCTGCTCTAGCCTGCAGCACACACCCCAGACTGGTCGGTCCTTCATGTTATGCGCTGTAAACACTGGCTCCTACTTGTAGGCACATGCAGCCTGTGCCAAATGGGCTCCATGTGCACCACATGCAGCGAGGCAGGGCTAGGGCCAGCACACACTGCATGCAGTACACCAATCTGAAACCCCAGGTAGGACTGAACTGGGTGATAGGGCCCTGTTGGCCAGATCTGGCCTATGGACCGTATCTTTGACACTCTAGCTCTAGCAGAATGTAAGACTATTGAGCAGCGTGTAGTGAGTGGCACAATTGAGCTGAAGTATTTTTTTTCAATAACATATTTTTGTGTACTGACTTCTTCTGATTGCCATATAGATAGAGTAATAAGTTCAGAGCTGCTACGTGTTGCAGAAGCCTGCATCATGAGGTTTCTTATCTGCAAGCACTCACTGGAGTGATTTAGACTTAGTACCAGTCATTCCCTAGTCACTTTTTCTCTTTGCTTGTTTCCCAGTTTCTCTGCCATTAGGCTTCTTTTAGCTCACATCTACCATTTCCCATTTGTGTTTCTGAATAGCTGTTTGGTTTACCACTGCCTGTTTTCCCCAGCACCTGGCTTTTTTCAACATAATTTGGATCAGTTTTGTTATTTATATATGTTTTTGCTAGTTGGCTGAAGAATGTAAAATGAGGGCTTCGTGTTTATTTTGTAATACAAAATGACATTTCCACCTATAACATCCTCATTTTGGAATCTTAATGAAAACGTTTTTTCTCAACTGTAATTTTTCTGTTTTTTCCTTCTAGTTTTTGGACATTGCCTCTGGATGAATAATGGGGGAGATTGAGGGAACATATCGAGTCCTGCAGACTCCTGGTTCTCGTTTGGGAGTCCAGAAAAACAGTGGAGTGAGCACACTGGAGCCTGGGCAGAACCTCTCTACCACAATGGCATTAACACCTAGCAAAGTCCATGAGAGGGATCTACACATCAAAATAAAGATGTTGGACAATACTGTGGAAGTACTTGACATTGAGGTAAGAAAGTTTTGGACTGTTTTCAAATGCACATGGTTTCAAACAGTTTAAAATCTGCTGGATTTACTAGTGTACAGTGACAAAGCTTTGTAACCTCTGGAAGGAGAATCACGTAAGAGTTGAGAAGGGCTGGTACTGCTCCAGAGCATAAAGTACAGGTCACTATACAGAGGCCTCCTCAGTGGCCTGCCTGACATCTGCAAATTTAGAGGAGCAGTCACAGATTTAGATATTATAGAATCTGAAGGATGTCAAACACTTTGTGAAAGCATGCTTTCCTCAAACTTTCCACAAGCATTTATGATGGTAAAGAATAGTAACTGTTTATTGTTCTGGTGGAACTCCAAGTATCCTTTTCTCTTTTTTGTCAATGGCTTTTCCTTCTTAAGAAAAGGCTCAGCTCTGTGATGTAAAGGTAGATAAAGCATTTTCTCAATTCTAGCTCTCACTGTGCTGCTCAGATATATTTGTGACTGGCTCCCTTCCCTGCTACTTGGCAGTAATTCTGTAACAGTGTGAAAGGAGCATTTCTTAAAAAGGGGTATATTCAGGTATAGATCA
Source organism: Alligator sinensis (assembly GCF_000455745.1). Classification (NCBI taxonomy): domain Eukaryota; kingdom Metazoa; phylum Chordata; order Crocodylia; family Alligatoridae; genus Alligator; species Alligator sinensis. Next base: position 530,020 of record NW_005842780.1, on the reverse strand, counting down.
GGGTTGGGCAGTTATTTCAGCGGGAGGGCCATTTAATGAGTTTTAGTGAGCTGTTGAGGGCTGCACACGCACAGTCTTTCAGAAGATATTTTAACAAATTATAGATAAAAAAACAAATTGTGTACTAAAAATCAAACATCTACTATAACGTATTTTTTTTAAACATTTTTTGTCTTGATTTGTTGTTTTTTAGTAGTATATATAAAGGCAATTGCATAATAGCTCAGAATAAAATTTTATTCTTATATAATTGGGGGGAGGGAGGGCAGCCACCTGTGGGCAGCTGAGTGGCTGGAAGGTGGCCATGAGCTGGAGCTGGGGCATCTGCTGCCCAGCACACATCTCCACAGCTTTGCCACATTATCAGCTGCCTGGAGTAGTGCAACAGAGACAGGAGGGGGAGCCGCTGGAGGGCTGGGGAGCCAAGCAGCATCTTGGTGGCTGTGGCAGCAGCCCTGCAGGGAAGCTGTGCACACTGGCCGGGGCGGGGGGTGATGCTGTCTGGAGGGCATGGGGTGAGAGGACAGTGTGGGCTGCTTTGGGCAGGAGCAGGCAGAGCCCCTGGCTGCTTAGAAGCTGGACAACCCTGAACTAAGTGTGTTTTATTCAAAGGCTACTTCAAGAGCATGAAGAGGAGCTAAAGACCATTAAGTCCACATTGCAGGCTACCAGCTCTCTATCCTTACAACTGTGCTGAATGCACATCATAGGTGCCTCTTCCTATACCACTATACAGTTTCTCTCCCATCAAAATTGGGGTTGATATCAGTGTTGAGAACCTATAGATGTTGGAAATTGTAATCAAGAGGTCTTCCATCTATTTCCCATCCCTTCCCACTCATTACCATCCACCCCCATCACCGTCTCATGTTTACTGTTAAAACAGGTAGACTTCATTTAATAACTTGAAGCAGTGTTAGAGGTATTGCAAAACCTTGAGTGTAGGGCATTTTATTCCCATTATTTTCCTGCCCCAAAGAGTAAAAGGGATCAGTGTCCCATTCTGGACCTCTGGTGTCTCAGCAAATTCCTCTTGAACTTGAAACATTGAATGGTGGCTTTAGCTTATAATTCCTTCATTGTATCCTCCAGACTGATTGTGGCTTTAAACCTGAATTATGCCAGTTTTCACACAGCCATTTATCCAGCCAGTGGGAAATGCCTTAGCTTCCAGATTGGAACCAATGCAAGTTATCAGTGCAGGATCCTGATCTTAGATCTTCCCACAGTACTATAATATCTGCCAAGTGCTCAGCAGCCCCTTAAAGTGATAAGGAATTTGGATATGCTCATAAGTGAATTCAAGGAAGATGACCTCAGTAGATCAGTGGTTGGCAGTATTTTGGGACAGTGTGCCCAAAACACTCACAACCTCGCCTTGTAAAATGTTGGCAGGCCAGGGGGGGACGGCAAGGGAGCCATGAGGGACCTGACCCTTGTTGCGGCAGCGCAGCCCTGGCCCCTTCCCTACCATTGGCCCCAAGGCATGCGTGCCAAGCAAAATGCCTTCACGTGCCATGCTCTGGCACCCATGCCAGAGGTTGTCTGCCCCTGCACTAGATCATCATTTCAGTCCAAATGACTGTAAAGCTCTTTGCACCAAACCTCAAAGTCAACAGAAAAAAACAACATAGCAACTCTGACTCAAAGCATAATGTTTATAGGACAAGTCAGATAGAGTTTACCTCTCACAGGGAAGATTCTAGACAATAGCAAACATCATCATATTCAGGCTCATCCAAAAACAACACTAAGGATATGTCTCAGAGTTTTGGGACACACGGATTCATGAAGCTGCATGACCCAGCTTTCTAGTCTTCAAATATGTCCCATGGAAGCTTATTTCAAATTCATGCATCTACCCTGGACACAGTGGCTGGTTAAGGTCCTGCAAGATATTCTCTGCTTATTTAACCTGGTATTCCAGTTTGGTGTGCAGTTGAGTACCCTTTTCTGTAGCTCATCCTATCAAGATCCTGGTGACAGACAGCTCTCTTCAGTGTCTCCTTTAGATTGCCATCTGATCTGGAGCTTGTGGTCCCCTCAGTATGATTCCCTCCCCAGATACATCCTAGAACTTAGAACTATTTTCATGGCATGCAAGCTGTTTCCACTGCCACCCCAGGGACCCACAGTCCAAGTTCTTGCAGAATAAGTTCAGAGCAGAAAAAACTTTGCTCTGTCAGGACACCTTTTTGGCTCTGAAACTGGTAGTTTCCAAAGCAGAACACACCAGTGGCTTTTCATCTGCCTGGCCTTCAGAACCCCTATGTGAATCAGATCAGCAGATCTTTGCAACTAGGAAATAGATATTTGACACAGGCCAGAATAAATTTGTTGGTCACATGGAACACGTGTCTTTCTGCTGATCTGCAGGTCATAAGTCAACAGCTAAAAATGTGGTATGCTTGCTTTATTTATATTAAAGACCAGAATATATAATCATAGACGTCTCAAACCTTGAATATTCATCAGCTGCCTTTTATGTCTAAACTTGTTTTACTTTATCCAGTTATCTACTTTCAGACAGTGCGCTGCTATCCCATCATTTAGCATTCTATAAAGCTCAGTATTTTAGGATGTATTAGTGATGTTTTGTAAGGTTGTTATAATGTGCCTACATCTGAAAATGAGTTGTGTAGCTGGCAGGTTGGAAAGAGGATGGTTACAGAAGAGTGCTATTGAACATTACTCATCTTAAGAGTTCTAAGTTGTCTAAAGACTGAGAACTTTCTCCATGGTACTTTATAAAGCTCACTTTTCTATGTGATGAATGAGAATTGTTGGCAGCTTCTTTACCTTGCGAACATGTTAAAAAAATAAGGCTGACAGAATTATAACTTGACACAGCTGTGAATTTTGCCTCCTTTTATTCTGCTTTATTCCACCTGTATGAAAACTTAAAATAAAATTTAAAAGTCTTTTTGTTTCGAAAACCAGAACTGAGAGCAAAGGAAGATCAGGGGTGGTTCAGGCTGCCTCGGGTTTGAACCATGACGATAGTGATTCTACTCCTATGTGTACTTCTGAGAAGTTTTCAAAGATCCAAGCAGGTGGAACTTTCTAACTCTGAGTGAAAGGTTGAATTAGCAGTTAACTGCTAACAGGTTTCAGCATGGTTTGTATCAACAATGATCCTTGTATCAACAATCCATGAGGAGTTCTTGAGTTATCCAAGGCTGAGAGCTGTGTTATGGAGGATTGCATTCAATTGCGCCACTCAAAGGTAAAATAATTCATGGTGGCCAGTTAGGTACTTCAGCTTGTCTCTAAACTCCCTAACAGAGGAGAGGGATGAGAGATCTGGACAAAGTTAGTCTACAGATAACTTATGCTTTACTTTATATTGTCATTAGTTAGAAGTAGGGACACACACTTCTCAGTTGCAAAAATGAGAGAAATTAAAAGGACCAATTGTTTGTCTTTCTGTCTTGACAGCCTTAGTTCTATTCTCTTCCTCTTCTTGGAGAACTGTGAGTCTTGCAAGACAAGGTTGAGGAGTCTCT
>NW_005842780.1:514567-526504 GCF_000455745.1 Alligator sinensis | reverse complement strand
TGAACCAGCTATTCTGGTACAGGTTTCCCTCTCTTTATGCTGTACATGCGTTCCTAGAAAACGGCGCATAACTTGAATTTGAATAAAAGGAACCCACCTTACAATGTAACAAATAGGGATACATTCCAGTTCCAAGACCTCGACTGTACTGACCCCCAGATCTGTTTCTACCACTTTTACAAGACAATTTTGGTACTCACCAACAGGAAAAAGTACACATAAACACAGGGCACTATCATAATGGGGATGGCAACTACAGAAATGCGTGACGCAGACAACGAGCAAGGAGCACAGATGATCCCTCAGGAATATATATTTTGGTGCGCGTCACTCCTACAGTGCACCACACAAAGCAGCTGACTGTGGGCTTCCACCACACTGATAACATAATAGTGAATTTACCTTGCATATAACAATTTTTTGGTATAAAAAGGGTCATCACATAAGAGTGAATTTGCACATACAGAACCTGCATAAAGCAAGGGAAACCTGTATAGATATACTGGCATAGCCCCCTGGTGGAACTAGTTTATACTGGCAAAAGGAGTTATTTTCCCTGAATGGTATCAATGAGGGGTCAAACTGAAATTGGTTGCTGGTCATATTTCCTGCCTTGCCGGTGCCTGAGGAGCACCTGCCCGTAATTTTTCACCAAAAATTGTTATTCAGTCATTTTGTTCATTGTATACTTTTCAACACTTTTTTTTCTTTTTGCAAATTGGGAGCAGTTTTTAGCATACATCAGTTTTTAAATTTGTGAATGTATAAAAAATTGTTGCAAACTGGCCTTTATACATGTCAAAATATTTAATTTTGGAAAGTATTTGCTGTAGTTATTAGAAAGAAAATGAAGAAGAATATAAGATGAATTCACTGACTGTACACAGCATTATCATACCTTTTGTCAGGAACTGTTACTTAGCAAAAGTCTTTGAAGCAGCAGCTATTTCCTTTTGAAAGGACATGGTTAGCTCTCTCTGCTCTGTCATTTGTATGACACACTTGTGTGAAAGTAGATTACTGGTCTTTCAGTGATTATTCTAATTCATTCCCTTTGTCTTCATGTAACTTCCTGGTAAACTTGTCATACTCCATGGTGGCGTACGTCATTGTGTTTTTTAATGTTTTGTTCTTTGGATGTAGCTTGCTTAAAAATTAAACACTCAGGCTTGCTTCAGTTAAGAAGTATGAGAGCCCTTGTTACTCTTGAAACACATGGCAGTCCTTATCCACTTTCCTGTTCACAGACATGATATCTCATCTACAGTTACCAAATATACGACATGTGCCACCTGCTGCACTTGCTTAAAATGCGACGACTAATAATATTGTTACAAATATGGGTAAAAGTTTTATAAATAACAACATCACTGTTGTGTTTATTCCAACTGCTAAGTTTACACAGCATCACCTCCATATACAGTCTCACCTCTTCACTTGTGACTGCTTGTCAGCCACAACAGGTACTGCACTTTGTCACACGTACTTGACTGTTTCTTGGGCATTCCAGTGCTCTTCCTTTCAGAAAGATGTTTACATTACCATGAACTCTGATGCTTTCCTTTCTGTCTGCATTAGCAAGGGATAAGGAAAGGATGAAGATAGGAAGGAGTAGAGAAATGGGAGAACTAACTAAAAGATGAGCCATGCTTATTGGAAAATACCAATATAAAACAAAAAGAAGAAAGAAGGAACCTGAGAAAAGGGAGGAGGACAAAGAGCAAGCACATTGGGGTGATTTAAGTGGTCGTGGTCTAGGTCAGCCGGAGAACACTATAGTCTTGATCTACAGAAGTGAAGGAGAGTGAGGCCACTTTTCATTCTTCACTGCTGTTATACTTCTGGAGGGTGTTGAGACTCTCGAGAGGAAATTTCAGGAAAAGACAGCTGGCTGGATGACCCACCTCCATAGGCTGTAGGTTTGACAACCCTTAGTGTAATCCATGCTGATTAAAGAATTCTCTCGTTTGTATAATTTCATAGATTTCTAGAGTCAGAAGGGACTTAGTAGATGATCAGGTCCGACCCCCTGCTCCAGGCAGGAAAGTGTACTGGGGTTAGGTAACCCCAGCCAGATGCCTGTCTAATCTCCTCTTGAACACCTCCAGGGTAAGGGAAAGCACTACCTCCTTTGGAAGCCCATTCCATATTTTGGCAACCCTTACCGTAAAGAATTTCTGCCTTATGTCAAATCTAAATCTGTTGTCCTTCAGTTTTGTGGCCATTATTCCTGGTAACCCCGAGGGGCGCCCTGGTAAACAGAGTCTCCCCTATTCCCTGCTGGCCCCCCCGATGAGTTTGTAGGCAGCCACAAGATCGCCTCTCAGCCTTCTCTTGCGGAAGCTGAAGAGATTCAGATCCCTCAGTCTGTCTTCATAGGGTCTTACCTGCAGGCCCTCAACCATATGAGTAGACCTCCTCTGCTCACTCTCAAGTTTATCCATATCCCTCTTGAAGTGCAGCGCCCAAAACTGGATGCAATACTCCATCTGCAGCCTCACCAGTGCTGCATAGAGGGGATTTATCAGTTCCCTAGACCTGCTCGTGATACTCTTGCTGATGCAAGAAAGTGTGCAGTTAGCCTTGCTTATTACCACATTGGCAACTCATGTTCATTTTTGCGTCAACCAGGACTCTGAGATCTCTTTCCACTGTTGTGCTCAGAATGGTACCCCCCAATCTACAGGTGTGTTGGAGATCCTTTCTCCCCAGGTGCAGCACCTTGCATTTATCCTTGTTGAATTGCATCCTATTCTGATCTGCCTACTTCTTCAGTCTGTCCAAGTCTGCCTGAATTCTCTCCCTGCCCTTCATTGTGTTTACTGTACCCCATAGTTTAGTGTCATCTGCGAATTTGGACAAGGTGCTTTCAACACCTTTGTCCAAATTGCCGATGAAAATATTAAACAGTACTGGTCCAAGGACAGAGCCTTGGGGGACACCACTGCCCACATCCCTCCAGGAAGAAACCGACCCATCCACCACCACTCTCTGGGTGTGTCCCATAAGCCAGTTTTTGTACCCACTTTACTGTGAAAAAATCCACATCGCAGCTACTCAGTGTGCTCATAGGAATTGGGTGCGACACTGTGTCAAAGACCTTTTTAAAATCCAGGTAAATAATATCTACTTCCTCCCCTGCATCTAAGCACTTTGTGACCTTGTCATAAAAAGAGACCATTTGTGTTTAAGTGATAGATAGGTAGTGGCAGTCTCTGTTGATGTGTGTATGCTGTGCGTATTTACCCTCAGAACAAATAGAGGTTTATAAGGGGAAGGCTTCAATGTTGGGAGGGGGGAGCGGTTTGTGTAGTCTAATGAAAACCTGGTGATAGGAGACATTTAGATTAAGCTTATTTCTTGTGATCTAGTGCCTGATACCAAAAAAGAAAGTCCAAATGTTAAACTTTTTTTTTTTTTAAACTGTGTGCACTTGATCCACTAATGAATTTCTGACGTGATATGTAGATAGCCAGAGTAATAGTCAGTCTTCTCCCTCATCTCTTCTAAATCTAACAAGGGATTTGGAGGGGCCAAGGCTGGGGGGCTGTGCGAATCTTCAGTATTCAATTCGATTTGGAGGAGATTCAGCTCGATTTGGTGGCCAAATCTCCGAATCGAATCAGGAAACCCATTAAAAGGTCTGAATCAAATCGGAAGCCTCCGAATCGATTTGGAGAGATTCAGAAGGCTTGCAGCAAACAGAAACTGAGAAGAGGGAGGGGGGTGGGGTGATCATATATGGAGAAGACTGGGGTCTGGGGCGGGTGGGAAAGACTTACGATACTGACATCTGTAGCTGGCCAGTGACTGTGATCTTTCTCTGTTCCCTTCCAATCACAATGCTCTGGGGGAGGGACATAGAACCAACATATAAAGTTGTATCTGAGGTGCACTTTCACAGAAATCCCTGCACCTATCTCCTTGAAACTTGGCAGGCGTCATGCTCTCAGAGGGGGCTACCATCCCTGTTGTTTTCATCCGAATCCGCAAACAAATGACTAAGTTATAGGTATTTTAGTGATTCCCTGTTGTAGTCTTATGGTTTACTCTCCGAATCCGAATCGGCCAAATCGAATTGGGACAGTAATTTGAATCACCAAGTTGAATCACTGTCCCTCCAAATCGGCTGAATCCGAATCCGAAGCAAATACTTGCTGCTTTGCACAGGCCTACAAGGCAGCTGTTGTTGAAGCTGGTGTAGGAGCACTGCTAATGTGTACCAAAATGAAGAACTTCCTTTTGCCAAACTACACCTCCACTCCCTGCCTGGCACAGGCTGATCCTTTGTTTCTTTCCACAAAGGTCTTATCCCCACAGAAATCTCTCCTTACCATTGCCTGGACTTGCATATTCTCCCCTCCAAAGACCAATATATTGCTTCTGGTTTACATTTCATTTCCAACACATATTTATCTATCTCTTTGCCTATGTGTGTTTAACACCTCAGCAGTTATAGCAAAAGCTGGCAGTTATTGATAGAACTGATAGATAAAGGGGAAAAGGCAAATAAGTCTTTAATCTATGCTAGCTTGATTTCTAGAAGACAGTGCTTAAAGGTTTAATTCCTAACTCGTTCAGTGTAGCTAAAATCCTTTGCCTTTCCTCCTTGCCTCTCTGCTATCTTCATTTGCCAACCAATTATGAAGGACTGTGAAGAGAGTTCTATGTTTTTGAAATCTGTAGGAAGAAGCCTTTCTTGGGTGGCCTCATATGATCTGTCAGAGCAGAGCTTTTCTCCTGATCACCTTCTATATCAGCCTCTTATATCAGATTTAAACTTTACATCTGAATTTAGAAACAAGAAAATCCCCAAACAAAAACCTTTTGTTTAAGAGAGAAGGTTAAAAATGTTTTATAGCAGGGGTGTTAAAGATATGGCCTGTGGTGTCGTATCATCCTGTTATTCTGTCCCTGGGACTTGGACTGGATTTAGATGCCACATACAGTGTGCACAAAGCTGGCCTCACACACCAACTCCAGCACATGGGGCCCAACTTAGTCCACAGCCTGGCCCCATACTATTTGTTTGGCCTGTGGAGTCGGATGAAGTTGACATTCTAGGTTTAGAATATTTATCTATTTAACACTTTCTCCTTCTTCTTAATTATCTCTCTCATTCTCCCTACCAAAAACTAATTTACCAGTAAACAAATACAGGCCTTTACACAAAAGTTGGAACATTGGCTTTACCGATAAAATATTTGTTACTTTACGTCCAATTGGTTTCATAGGTTTTAGATTTCAGTCTTGTATGTATTACACATCAAAGAGCACTTGGCCAGGTTTCTTGGAGCCTACATTTAAAAACACAAGAGAAGAGGAGAGGAAAAGTAAAAAAATAAAAAATATAAAAATTAACCACAGCTGTTCTTCTCTCACAGTTTATGGCCCTTCATTTGTATTGGGCATATGTTTGGTGATCACAGACTCCTTTCCCAATCACATTTTCCTGCTCAAACCCTCCTGTGAGCAGCCTCAGTCCTCCACAGATACATGTTTAAATATAGATGGTCAGAAGATTCAGGTAACTTTGCATACTGAGAGCATCCAAAGCCATCCCCTCCTTTCCTGTAAAGTGAGCATTCTTCCAACAACCTCTTCAGTTTTATAGTGAAGCATATTGAGCTTGGAGGCCACTGATAGCAACTGTGAAAGTATGGCACATAGTGGAGAAGCAGTCTCTGAAGTAGACAGATACCAAACCATGTAGGGCTTTAGGTCAAAACCAACATCGTAAACTCCACCTAGAAACCAACAGGTAGCCAATACAAATCAGGGAGCACATGTACCTAGAGGTGCTATCTATCAAAAGAACAGTTACATTGTACACTCTTTAAATCAATTAATAAATTTAAGATGAAGTGCTAGGTAGTATGTATGACAGCAGTCCAGACTTGAGGTGACACTAGCATAGAATGTGATAGTTCACGTATGAAACAAATTTTTGCAATCCTTTTGCCAGGCAGAAGTGGGAAAAACCATGCATCCAGGAGCAGTTAGGGCTCCAGTATTTCCCTACCACATAGCAAAATAGCAGGCACATCTTGATCAAAGGGAGGGCGATCATCTACAATGTCTTTCATTTGTTTCCTTTTGTACACAGTTAACCTCAGGAGCCTTGGCTAGAGCATTTGAAATGGAGATATAAAGATGGATGTCCTCAACAGATTGAAAGTCGTTAGTCAGAACTCTGCATTAATGCCTTTAGGAAGCAGGAACAGTTGCCCAGAGCTTTCTGCCAAACACTCCAAGGAAAGAATGGAGCAACCCAAAAGCTGCATTGTCCCTTTGTATGCAGATGTTTGATAATTGGCATAGATATATATCAGTTTGCATTGTTCCTTGCACATTTACTTATTCAAAGCATTGAACATGGGGCCAAATTAAGGTTGATTTGTGTGTAACTTGGTTCATATTATTCTAGTTTGTTATTTTGGCTTCATTGTATTTATTTATTTTACTAGTTTGATGAACATAGACCACATGTGATGATGGTGTAAAATGCACGTAGGTTAAATCTGAAATCAAAAGGTTTGATTTGATCTCCTATTTTACCATATTATGATTTTATTTTAAGTGGAGACTTCCATTCTTAGTTGAATTTAAATAAAGTTACACCAAAATATTTGGGTTTTTCAAGCTGTGAAAATTGTCTCCCATAGGACTGCAGGGGAGTGTTCAAGAGGACTGGAGAAAATAGTTGTGAGAGATGGGGGAGCAACATTCAAATGGAAGCATCTGAGCTTAAGTTTATATGTAGAGGGTGCCTGTGCTGTGTGGGCCTCCAAGTGAGCAGAGAGAAATAATTAAGGCTTTCTTATTTGTAAGAAGACAGTTTGATCTGGGCATAACTTTCTTCTTACTTCGTCTAGTTTTTCAATTAGAGAAGTATTTGCATTGACAAGGGAGTGTTTTGTGCCTGACCTTCCTACTAGAATTCGGGAGATCTAGGGTCTGTTCCTGGCTCTGAAACCAGACTCTGTGGGAACGTGAGCAAGTTGTGTAAAGTTTGGCTCATTTTACCTATCTGGTATGAAGAAGGGTATTTTCATCCCTTTGTCTCATCTGTTCCTCTTTGTAAAACCCTTTGGGGCAGAGACTGTCTCTTTCTTAGTGGTTACATAGCTCCTTGAACTTTAGGTTTTCATCTTTTGGCTTCTGTGTGCTACTGAAATGTAAATTTTTTAACACAATAAGAACAAAGTCTTACTTTATTATGGCACTTTCTGAAGTTAGTTCTTCAAAGTAGTTACAGAAGACAAAGTTGATTTCTCTCCTGCCTTGCAGGCATTCTTGAGTTGTCATGAGCATCCCAAAAATATGGTGGACATCAGTAAAATAGCATCACTTCCACTTACTCTATGGCTAATTTTAATAGCATCAAATCCACATTTCTAGGACCAGCAGAGACTCCCTATGCCTGGAAAAGGGTGACTGTGTCTAAAAGCCTGCCAAGAACTTTTTTCCAACTAGTCAGTTGGTTTAATAAAAGATACCACATCTACTTAAAGAATCTTGCCTGCATATTTCTAGGACTGCAATTACAGTTGCAAGTTAGGATACATAGAATATTTTTCTCATCTTAAAACTGTTCTTTACTTCTCTTGTAAGCAATGATTCTCTGGTGTCTATAATATTACAACCTGTTAGAATAAAAGCCCACCTTTTAAGGTGGTCTAATAAAAGATATCACATTTATCCAAAGAACCTTGTCTGCCTATGTCCTTAGACCAACTTGGCTATAACCAATACCTTTTAAGAGAATTTTAACCATCCCCAAAAGAAATCCTATAGAACTCTTTTTTTTTCTGGGGACTTGGTATTGTATATACCATTGTATTCACAGGTAGCCAATACAAATCAGCTTTTTAAATGGTCAGTCTATCTTAATTGGATCTAACAATTCTATTGAAGAAAAGCTGGAGAATTAATGCACTGTGCTACCATTATTTTGTTCTATTCCCCCTGTTCTTTGTCAAATTACTCTTAGCAATTGAGTACTGTTTTCAATACAGTAAAACAGGGTTTCTCAACCCCTGGCCTACGGGCTAGATCCCTGCCATCAATCTGGGCAACCTGGCCAGGGCTCCCACTGGTCTGAAAATTTGGCAGCAGGCGAGTGGTAGTAGTGTTAATTATTGTTCCCTTGCTGCCAAATTTCCAGACCTGTGGAGAACCCCACAGGCCGGATAGCATGGCCCTGCATGCTAGATTGAGCAGGGGCTGAGGCTGTGCCACCCATCCAAAAAGAGAACCGAAATGTCGAGCACTGCTGTGATCAAAGGATATATTCCTCAAGTAAGTGTATTCTCAGTGTTTCGCATGTGTTTGTGAATTTTATTCTGAATTTGCCTAAGTGTTTTGCTAACTTTCAGTCCCTTCATTGGAAGAAATACTCATGAAGTCTCTTTAATAAGGAATTATTTGAAGTTCTTGCTGTGGGGTAGGCTGGTGTAGGTGTTTTTGTGCTAGAGACAGTGTGACTGCACGTTGCAAAAATAATTTTTTCTATCCTTTAAAAAAAAAAAAGGCATTTCTGCCACTCATTTTTGTTTTCATATCAATTAAAACTTTAAACTTCATGCTGATTTTTTTCCCCCTCCTTCCTTCTGAGCACCCTAAAGCAAGCCTGCATTCTTTGTCTAGTATGCTGTATGGTGTGGCTTTGGCTTTTTTGAGCCTTGCAGAAAAGATGGAAATAAAATTTTGTCACCTACAATTACTAGAAATAGGAAAGTGAAATGCGTTTCTTGCGTTTTTCTCATTCTCTTGTGAATCAGTGTAACTTTCCTACTCTTAACTTTATTGATTTAAAATATGATCCTTAATGTAGCATTAATTAAGAGTTAATGCCTCTCGTTTGAAGTTGACAGCAGTGACTTGGGCTAGGGACAGAAGTTACACATAAACCAATTTAATTGATCAGAAACTGGTTTAAACCTGTAACAGAACCAAAGTGCAGTGCTAATTAACCAGTTTCAAAATGGCTGAAACTGGTTTAAGATAAACCTGGGTGAATGTAGTATCAGACTTAACTGATTTAGGTGAAACCAGTTTATGAAACTTCTGTCCCCAGACCCCTTCCTGGTTCAAGTTTAAATCAGTGTCCCCCAGCATGCTTTCCAGCCCTGGGCTGGGCTCTGCTGTCTGCTCCAGCAGAGAAGGGTTGGGACATCAGCAACAGTTCAGCAGTGGGGGAATCAGCAGCCAGGTTGTAAATGTGTCAGCGGCAGTTAGGCAGTGGGGAAGTGGCAGCAGCATTATGCATTGGTACCTAACTGGCAAGCTGTGTAGCTCTCCTTTGGGCTGAGCTGCATTAATTTAGCTTACTAAGGTTGCTGACCCCTGGTGTAGAATGAGAGTTATTGGTGAAATGAGGGAGAGCATTAACTTGTGATGGGACTTTCTGCAGAGGTCCCGGGAAAGGAATGTGGCAGTTGGGAAACTTGTTCTTTGCGCTGTACCTTTTCAAACCCTGTGAATTTGATCCTTGAGCTTTGGGAAATGAGGAGAGAGAATAATTCTTGGCAGGTTGTGCTCTGTCCTTGATTTAAAGAATGCCTATACCAGCTATATCTGGAGTTTCTCTTGCAAAAATTATTCAACATATGATGGCTATTTTCCATTGTATAATTTTGAGGAGTTTTAATGTGCAATATTTTCATGTTATAGATGAGTGCTTGTATCTTCTCTTGCAGATATAGGTAGAGAGGTGGTTACTTGTGTTAATCAGAAATCAAACAGAAGGCAGGGCCAGATGTCATGAGAGGTGTGAACTGTTATAGGCAACAACCCAGTTTTGTCAGATGCTAGGGTAGTTGAGGAGCAGCAACTAATGACTATCAATCTGTTGAGGACATTTATCTTTATGGCATCTGACAAAGTAACAGTGTTGCTTATAAAAGCTCATGGTTCTGAGCCAGTTAGTCTTTAACCATGCCATCCTGGCCTACCTTCTGCCTTACAGATATGGGTAATGATAAAACTCCTGAATGCCATACCTGAAAGGAGGTGCTATATAAAAAACAGTATAGAAGAGGAAGCGGTCAGTAAGGCTAACCGCACCTTGTCATGCATCTACAGATGCATCACAAGCAGGTCCAGGGGGGTGATCCTTCCCCTCTATGCGGTGTTGGTCAGGCCACAGTTGGAGTACAGTGTCCAGTTCTGGGTACCACGCTGTAAGAGGGATGTGGCTAGCATTGAGAGGGTCCAGAGGAAGGCCATTTGCATGGTTAAGGGGCAGCGGGGCAGGCCCTATGAAGAGAGGCTAAAGGGCCTGAACCTATTCAGCCTCCACAAGAGAAGGCTGAGAGGAGATATTGTGGCTGTTTATAAACTCACCAGGGGGGAACAGAGGGAATTGGGGGAGGCACCACCCGGGGTTACTAGGAATAACGGCCACAAATCATTAGAGAGAAGGTTCAGGCTGGACATCAGAAGGCATTACTTTACGATTAGGGCTGCCAGGCTCTGGAATGGGCTCCCAAGGGAGGTGGTGCTCTCTCCTACCTTGGGGGTCTCCAAGAGGAGGCTGGACAGATATTTGGCTGGGGTGATATGACCCCGGCACCCGTCCCTGCCCGAGTCAGGGGGTCTGACCTGATGATATGTTTTAGGTCCCTTCCGACCCTAAGCACTATGATACTATGAAGAGATGTCTGAGAGATGTTTGGAAAGATGCTGGAAATTTTAAGATTGCTCCAAAACTCAGGGGTCAGGAACCTACAGCCCACAAGCTGGATTCAACCTGTGGAGGTGGGGCTTCAGTGGCTTTGGCTGTGGGCATTTATCTTTGAGCTGCCATGGGTAGAAGCACCAGTTGTAGGTCAGTCCTAAGGTGTGTACAGACATTGCTTTTTTGCCGTTTAAATTGCTGTGACTTAACAGAAGTGCACAGCTTTACAGCACTTTAAAAATGGGTACAACACTTTAAATTAACCCTTGTTAAATGAGGTATTAAATCTGAAGTGATATATTTTATAGAACTTTAGCAACCTACAGCACTTTAAATAACTTCTGTACACTGGTCAAATTTCTGATGAGTGGAGAAGCCCCAGGAGGCTGCAGAGCGCCCCCTGCCTCCTAGCTTGGAAAGTTCAGAGAGGCTCAGAGGCCTCCCCCCCCCACCCCCCAAACGAATACTGCACTTCTGTCATGTTTAAGAGCCCTGTAACTTTATAGTGCTGTAAAAAGTGCTCTAAATTACAGTGCTGTAAAATGTGCAGGGAGCACTTTTGTACACGCCTGGTCCTAGTGCCTGCCTACCTCTGACCCAAGGTGGGTTATTACAACCCTCAGCTGGAAAATGTTGCCTACTGTTGTCATAAACTGTATTTCCAGATTGCTTGATTTCATAGATTTCATAGACATTAGGGCTGGAAGGGACCTCGGAAGATCATCGAGTCCAGCCCCCTGCCCAAAGGGCAGGAAGTCAGCTGGGTTCATAGGATCCCAGCAAGATAAGCATCCAGTTTGCTCTTGAAGGTGTTCAGTGTAGGCACTTGAACCACCTCCAGTGGCAGGCTGTTCCAGACCTTGGGGGCTCGGACAGTAAAGAAATTCTTCCTTATGTCCAGCCTGAAACGGTCTTGTAGTAGTTTATGACCATTCGACCTAGTCGTCATCCCTTGGGGCGCTCTGGTGAACAAACGTTCCCCCAGATACTGGTGGTCACCCCTGATAAACTATAGGTGGCCATCAGATCACCCCTGAGCCTACGCTTTTCCAGGCTAAAGAGCCCCAGGGCTCTCAGCCTGTCATCATAGGGTCTGCTTCCCTGACCTCTGATCATGCGCGTGACTCTTCTCTGGACTCTCTCAAGCTTCTCCACATCCTTTTTGAATTGTGGAGCCCAAAACTGGACACAGGACTCCAGCTGTGGCCTCACTAAGGCCGAGTACAGGGGGAGAATGACGTCCCGAGATTTGCTTG
>NW_005842780.1:500551-513472 GCF_000455745.1 Alligator sinensis | reverse complement strand
TTATTGTCCTTGATGCTCAAAGCTAGTTGGAGTTCAGTTGCAGCCTTGGCTTTCCTGGTCTGCTCCCTACAGGACCGGACCAGTGCAGAATAATCCTCCTTGGAGGTGACTCCCATCCTCCACCCTTTGTAGGCCTTTCTTTTTAGCCTCAGGAGATCTGCTAGGTCCCTGGAGAGCCAGGGGAGCTGCTGTGCCCTCTTGCTGCCTTTCCTCCAAGTTGGAATAGACTTAGTTTGTGCATTGAGGATCGCTCCCTTGAGGAGCAACCACTCCTCTTGAACTCCCCTCTCCCTGTGGTCACGGTCCCTTAGGGCCTCACTGACAAGCCTCCTGAGCTTGTCAAAGTCGGCTTTCCTGAAGTCAAGAACTTCCGTGTTGCTGACTGACTTGCCAGCTTTTCGGCGGATGGTGAAGGTGATCAGCTCGTGGTCGCTGTCACCCAGCTTCCCATCGATCACTAGGTCGCTGACTAGGTCATCCCCAGTAGCCAGTACCAGGTCGAGCAGCGATTTGCCTCTCGTTGGCCCATAGACTTCTTGAGTCAGGTAGAGGTCATCCACACACGAGAGGAAGCTTTGATGTTTCATGTACATTATTATTTGCAGGCTCAGTGCTGTATATCAGTAACTTTACTGTGGAGAGCTGTTCTGTGGTGCTAAATACAGTACTTAGTACTAGAAGAGATTGACATGTTTCATGCTTTCAGTTTTCTTGGCATATGATTTAGACATACTGAAAAAATACATAGTGTTTTGACTGGTCATTTATACTAAATTTGCATGGTTTGTTTGCAAGTATGTAATTTTATCCTTTATTAAGCAACTTGTACTTTAAATCTCCCATGAAAGGCCTGTTTTAGGTGTTTTGGGATTTTATAAGGTTTTCATGCACTTTTAAAGGGTGTGGTATGAAAATTTTGTACAGTCAGATGTTCATTATCATTTTAGGTCAGCACTCAGCTGTCCGACTCAATACATTTTTAGGTCGTAACATCAGGAATTGGCTTACAATATTACAAGGGTGGGGGTTTTGGGGAGTTTTTTTACAGAGCTGTGTAGGAAATAATTGGAAAGCTTGCATGCCAGCCTTTGATTTCCTGTGGCTTTAAAGAGAGTATTTTCAGCTTATAGCCATTATAAAATGTTACAAGCATCAAAAACTTTTTAATGTTGGTACACACTGACAAAAAAAAAAACATTGGAGGTTAAGCAAAGCAGAAGTTGGTGTAAATAAACTTTACTAGAGAGCAGTTATGATGAAAAATAGGTGAATTGCTTTACCCTGGAGTCAGATATGTAAAGACATTACAGTGTGGAATGCTTGATTGGACCCCAAAACAGTTTTTCTTGAAAATAAGGGGCATAACTTTTGAAAATGCTCAGGCTTTTCAAGCAGGGGGCACCTCCCTTAGAAGGAAGCAGCCTAACTTTTGGCCTTGCTTGCAAAGAGACAGAGCTCTAACATGAATCTCCTTTTGTGCCTTCCCACCCCCTCTTGCTCTCTCTTCTTTCTTGTGTTTAGAACTTCGCTCATGGAGTCTTTTCTCTGTGCTCTGTGAAAGTATTAACAGCTTAAATATGTGGGAAGTGGGAGGACAGACTGCTTCTGAATCCTATTAAGCTCTATGCTAAAAGAATCTAAATGCTGCATTAGTAAGCTCCGTGTTTTTCTTTTTCTGACCAGGAAGAAATAGTCAAAATTCCAGAAAGAATCATAGCCAGATGTTTGTCATTGCTCCCTCTCAACTATCCTAAATATGGCAAGTAAGCTGCCTCGGAATTTATTTTTGTCTGACCTCAGAAGAGAAAGTTAGCAATTCACAATTTGAAATTTGAAGCTATGATAGGGTTTAAAAAACATAATTTGAGCTTTCCCATCTACATGCTATTTGATTCTGCTTTTTGAAACCTGTTATTTTGTGTTTGATGGTTTGACATTTTTGCCATTGTTAAGGAGTGCGGTATTGGGTGGTGGAGTATAGAACTGCATCCATTTTATTGACAGTATTCTTTTTTTGAGGGGGAGAGTGCATGGGGTTTATTTAAATCACAAAGTCTCTCTACTGAGCAGTATTTTTATGGGGATAAAAAATGGAGTTATAAGAGGAAGAAGTAAAGGTATCGCTCATTCCAGCTTGAACATTTCTGGAGCACAAGAAACAGATTTATAATTTTGAGTTTCTAGGTCTATGAAGAATGAAGCTTTAAACCATACACTCTGCAATTTATTGGATATAATTATAATACACCCCAAATATACAAAGCAGGTGGACCGTACATAGAATTTGAAATACAACTATGATTAGCAGGGACTAAATAAAGCAAATATGGTTTGTATTACATGTACTGTTTGAAAATGTATGTTCGTTTGAGTTCACTGGTATAAATTAAAGGTGATTGTGTTACTCAGTGTTTTAAAAATAGGTTTACAACTAGTCTTAACATTAAATTATATTTTTTGTAGTTTATTTTTTACTTATAAAAGATTGAAGTTGAATGAGAGGTCTCAATCTAAGATTGCTGAGACTCCATAAACTAAACCTATGTATAATTTTTGGACTTTTGACAAATGCACATGGTGATGTATTTTTGTGCTGCTTAATTCCTTTCATAACAATCCAGGTAGCAAGTGTTCAATCTAAACAGGTACCTTTTAATTCTTTTTTCTAAATAAAAATATTTTTGCTGAATTGTTGCTGACCATTCTCTGAACTGTACTGGTTTGTAACACTCAGTAATGTATCCGGGAATATTGTTAGAACAGCTTTGAAAATCAGATCTCTTACAAGATGCAGGAAATTGTGGTCATCTTAAGACTTGAACATTGGATATTGTGTTAAAAAAAATTATGTTTTTGTTGGCTTTCTTTAACATTAGCTTTTATATATACACAGATATATAAACACACATTTCAACATTTTTTTTAAATGTTGTGTTTTTAAGTGTGTGATAAGTGTTTTTAACCTCTAGTCTTGTTTTAAAATTGTCTGTGCAGCTGTTGTAAGCTTAGGGTTACCATACATCTGGGTTTTCCCAGACATGTCCTCTTTTTGGGTCCTCACATCTCTGTCCAGGCACTTTTTTTTTAATATCAGCAAATGTCTGGGATTTTGTTCTGCTTCTGCTTTCCTGGCACTTCACAGTTTGTCCCAGTAAAGAGCTGCTTGGGGCTGAGGGCAGTGGGGGAGAGTAAATGGAGGCTGGGACATCACAAGATCTGCACACTGGCTCCAGCAGCTGCAGACAGGTAAGTCTGGGTGTGTGTGTGCCCGTTTGGGTGCCTGCTGGGGCTGCAGCAAGGCAGGGGAAGGGGGTAGGGTTAGAGCTCCAGCAGAGACTGCAGGTACAGCAGGGTTTGCCTGGCTTCCCCCTGCCCCATCCCCTCCCTCACCACTGGCTGCTCAAGCAGGGATTCTCCCCTCCCCTCCCCTCCCCTCCCACAGCACGGACCATAGCCAACATGTGGTATGCTAGCTAATGCTGAGAGGTGTCTGTAAGGCAGACAGGATAGTGCCTGCTTAGGGCTTTTTGGAGCTAAAAGAAGAGCTTGAACTAATGAACAAAGCTTTTGTTTTCTTGTTTGGCTGATAAACACTGTTACTCCCTGTGTAACTCCCTGCTGTGTAAGTAAATATTGTGTCCCTGCTGGCTCCCTTGCTGGTCAGGAGCAGCGAGGAAAAAGGGGGAACCCCTCCCTAATCAGTGTCCTGTTGGGGTCTGGCCATGCCCCCCCTCAGCTCAGCCCAAGAAAAGGGAGGGCTGCTCTAGCGCCCCCCTCCCCAACTTCTAGCTTGAATCACTACAGGCATATGTGTGCATTTCTTTAGTGCATAGGGGATATCTGTACAGTTACAAACCAGTTCAGCCTAGCCAGGTTAGACTAACCTGCAAAGATTGAATCAATTCAGGCTCAGGCTTTTTGAATGTCTGTCCTTAGCCATATAGAGCAGAGGTGTCAAACTCACCCTGTGTCCCTGGCCAGATCCAGACTGCAGGGCTCCTCTCTTATATTTTGATTGCAAGCCTCAATCAAACCATGACAGCAAATCTTAAACATGCAGATGTTGAGAGTACAGATGTGAAATCTTCATTTTGCACATCATTAACTTTGTAGAAGTTCCAGTTCTAATAGGTCTTGTTGTTCTTAAGGAATGTATTTAGCTTGTTAGTCTCTATGGACCTAGTATGTCCACAGACCTGTTCCACAGAAGCTTTTTCAAGGATGTTGCATAATTTGACTTTTAAAAAAAACAGACATGTCTCTATCTGTCGCATTCAGGTTCTGTATGAATTCTGCTATGATTGAACCTGAGTGAACAGCAGGGTAAAGGAAGAGATTTTTTTTTCTCCCATTGTGTTTTCCAGCTTAGGAAATGGCAGACTCACAGGTTTAAATATTTCTAGAAGAACTATCCCACCTTGGGAAAAATTCCAAAGCAGCAATTCCCATTGAGAATCAGTATGCCAAATGCAGTTGAATTTTGAAGACCAAGTTGTTGTGTGGTCATGACTGGGGATCCTGGTTTTCTGTGATAAGAAAAAAATCCCCAATTTTTAGTTTAAAAAACATAACCCAAGATCCACATTTTCCCGTGATTAAAATGAAACACCACCAATATGATAAGCCTTCTTGAAAACACTTCTGAGGAACAGGTGTGTGGACCTAATATATTAGTGGTGTTTCATTTTAATCATGGGAAAATGTGGATTTTGGGTTACTTTATTTAAACTGAAAATTGGGGATTTTTTTTAATTAGAGAAAACCAGGATCCCCAGTCATAACTATTAAAATTGCACTTTTTTTTAATTCTAAAAATGTTGACTTTTCATACTTGAATCTCTGAAACAACTTTTTAAAGTGATTTCCCAACATAAATAGGCAAGGTTTTTTTGGGTAGATGTGATGTCTTTTATTAGACCAACAGAGTGGTTGAAAAAAAGTTCTTTGTAAGCTTTTGTTCTGAGACTCCAAGGAATGAAAGAAGCTAAAACTGTGATAGGATGTCAGTGATAATGTAAATAGATGGAAATTAGGAAAACAAAAGGTAGATCAGGGAAGGGAGTGGGGATCAAGTGGGGAGGGGGGAAGAATTATCTCCGTAAGAGACCACCTGTGAGTGCTTAAAGTAGAAACACTGAAATACTGCCTGTTGAGGACAAAGGTTAAGAAATGTGGCTGTCTTACTAGAAAGACACACATAGGTGGTGGAAGTGGGGGAGGTTAAGGGGGCTTAGCCCCCACAAATGTGGGGCAGTGGTAGGGCCTCAAGGCAGCTTGGCCGCGGGCTTCCGGCGGCTACAACAGGGGTGGGGAGGGAGGGAGTGAGGCTCAGGTAGGCCCTGCACAGCTGGGGCAGGGCGTGGGACTGAGCTGTGAGCAGCTTGTCTGAGTTCTGGGGGATGAGGCTCCTGCTGCTACACACCCCAGAAGGCATGGCGGTGGGGTTGCCCCTGGATCTGCGTGGGGCAGGGCAAGGCGAGCTGCAGCTGTGGGCTGGGGCCAGGGATGTGCCGAGCTGCACTTGGGGTAGGTGGCAGCGGCACTTGGAGGGAGGCTATAGGGGGATTGCAGCCACCCCAAAATTCTCCGTAGCACCCCCCCAATCTCCTCCCAGCACTGCTGCCGTCTGCCTCAAGCACAGCATGACCCAACACCCCCCCCCCCCCCCCCCCCCACACAGACACCCATGCCAGGAAGAGCCCAGCGCAGCCCACCCTCGCCCCACACAGATCTGGGGCACATGCCCCCCACGCTTCCCAGTGTGCATGCAGCAGTGGGAGCTGCTACCCTCTCCCTGTGCCAGACACCCCCCAGATAAGCCACTCGCGGCTCCATCCCACACCCCACCCTGGCTGTGCAGGGCCTGCCCCTGCCTCACTCCCTCCCCTCCCCATGGCCCTTTCCCCATCCCTTCCGCCACAGACTTACCTGCATGCACACGCTCAGTCCGCCCAAATAGTTTTTTTTTTCCCTCCTCCTATGAAGACACAACATGCTAAATCACAGATCTGAACATAAATTATAAGACATTGTTCTTTCATTTTACTGTTATCAGTTCTTACTAAATTATCTGTCCTGCTTCAGTCTTTAACATGGGTCAGAGGTGTGAGGCTTCATAGATGACAGCTTACTTTCTCAGATTCTGTGTTCTGAATTTTTTCCCATCTCAGTAACTTCTCTCAGTTTGTTGCCTCAGTGTCTTAAGGCAAAGGGATCTGAGTAAATCTCAACCTCTAGAACATATCTCTTTTGACCCTTTGATAAGGGAGTCTTATGACTTCTTGATCCCTTGAGGGTAGTGATAGTGAAACAGAGACTTTATTCTGCCCTAATTGCCCATCTCCTTGAGAGCTTAGCTTGTAGATACCAGCTCTCTGCCTGGTGTCATTGTTGCTCCTACTTAAAAAAGGCTCTGCAGTGTTTTCTCCTCAGCTACACAAAGGGTATTTCAAGGCACTATCCTCTGAAACCTGTTCTAAATGGAAGATTTTCACAGATGTGATTTTTAAATTGGTTAGTTAAACGAGTACAGTTGTGTGTATTGAGCACCCAGATCCATTTAAACCTGGTGTAGTTTGCAATTTAGTTGAAATCATGCAAGTTTGGAGCATTCTCTGTGAGGCTTAATAGCTTTGTGATTTTATCTAATCTGCCAGTGGGTATTTATTTAACCTATCATCGTGGTATCTAAACTCTGATCAAAGCACAGTGAGCACTGACTTTAGTCAAAACTGAGAATAGTCAAAATCAGGCTTAAAATGAAGTTAGTTGTAGTCTTTCCTATTGCAAAGAGTTTATATTTAATTTATGCATAGTTTAGCTGGTTACACGAATAACAGTAATTTGCTAACTGATTATTTCTTATGCTTTGTTTTTAGTAGGTCTCAGGTTGACTTCTGTTGGACCACTTATATAAATGAGTTTTGGTAGCTTTGGTTTGCTTATTATTACCTTTATAGCTTAAAAATACTTTAAAATAAATGTCAAGTTGTTTTGGTTACATGTATACCTGTTCATTTCCATATTTGTCCAGTTGAAAATCTTGGATGGTAGGTACAAAATATCATCTACCTTATGGTGCTCTTAATTTGATCCCCCAGATCATGTGTATTAGGAGGGCATTATGGCAGAGCTTGCTTTGTTTCTGTGCATGTGCTCTCTCTATTCTATGTGTTCCATGAAAGGCTTTTAGCACTTAGGAAAGATAATGGGTTGACTGACAGCTTTAGGAAGTGTGAATTTTTTTTATTAAAAAGCTTTACCTTAAAGCTTTTCCTACAGTTTAATTTAAAATCTTCTGAGGACTAGCTTAAGAGTGACCCAACTCTAATGCTAACTTCAGACACTAATATTTGAGCAAATTACATGGAGTCGCATTATGGTTTCAGATATGTACATGTGACGCACAGAGTGTAACCCAAGGTCTTTATTAATGTTCTGCAGTCCAAGCAAAAAATTGACTTGTTGATAGCATTATGGGTAGTTTTGAAGCTAAAACAACATTAATTGAAATAACTTGCGTTGTTCAGTAACCTTTCTCTAATTGTTTTTCAGTTTTTTGTAAACATTTTTGTAATGTTTTTCAAGTGGTAAAAGTATGGTCTGCATCTAAAAGCTGCTTTTAATAATAGTCAAGTATCCTTTACAAGTTTTTATGTATGTTACATAAATATCTAGAAACTTCATCCAGGAGCAAGATCCTATTGTACATATAGATAAGAAACAATCCAAGCCCCAAAGAGCTTGTAGCAAAAACAGAGAGAAAGAGAGAATGAAGAGGGAAGCAGACACCCAGAAAGGTGGGAGGATTTGCTCATGGGGTCGTGCAGCCAACCAGTGACAAGGCTTGGTGTGGAACCTAGCTCACTTGAGTCCTTTTTGCTAAATCTCAGTGCTTAGTGCTTCAGGGATTCCACTGCATCTTCTTTCCAGGCAAGGCTGCTTTCTTCTGGGGGTCACTAAAAATAAAATCCAAATTCAGAAGTCCATAGTCATAGAAAACTATGGCATTCTCTACTTTTATTGCCATTCTTGTCAGCTGTATGCATCCTTGCAACCATGCATCATGGTATGGATCAGCATGGTCCCGTGGTCCACAGATCCCAGGTCTGCACACTGTGGAGGGTGCTATCCTGGATCCCGCCACGTGCTGGCAGCTGGCTCCTTCACTATCCCTGTGAAGTCCAGCTTTGCTCCTGGCCACATGTACAGCCAGGCTTTGCTCTCCCTGGCTGTGAGCAGAGCATGGGCAACACAGACCCCTCCTTTACCCCCTCCCACCATGTTGCCCTGCCCTCAGGAGCAGGATAGGAAGCAGAAACTGGAAGAGAGAGGGGGAGTCCAGAGCCCCCATCTGCCATAACAGGTAGAGCAGTGCAAATTATGGCCAGACAAGAGCCCATGGGCCACATGTTAACCCCTCACAGGACACAAGTTGAACAGCCCTGGTTTAGCTGCTGGACTGTTTAAATAAGTGATTTGTTTAAAATAGTTGAAGCTCTTGATCCTACACTGTAACAAATCCCCCAAGCTGAGTCTTTAGGTACTTATGGCTTTAAGTACCTTAAAATCCCCCAAAACCCCCTACGTATACACCCCCTGACGTACCCTATATGCCCCTCCACACAGCCATACCCCTTCACAACACCCCCATACCTCACCATACACACACACCCTCCCCCAAATGCACCCCGCACATACAATATACAAGAGTAAGACTTTATTTTCGAGTTAGTATGCAATCATTCCTATATACACTATGAAAACACAAATCATGACAGAAATATTTTTTGTAATAAAATTTAAATGTTATAGTAGGTGTTTGACTTTTAGTATACAATTTGTGCGGTTTTTTTTTCTGATTCCTCCCCACCCAAAAGGAGTACCTCTGGGACAAGGGGAGGGACTTCTGGTGGCAAAGGTCAGGGGCTAGGGGGCAGGACTTATGGTCTCAAGATGGTGACTAGGGGGTGGGGCTATCCTTGTGGCCCTCAACAGCTCAACAAAACTCATTAAGTGGCCCTCCAGCTGAAATAATTGCCCACCTCTGGTATAGATAGACATAAGAATTGTGCTAATATTAAATGATGCCAGTATAAACTGTTACAATATAAGTGTTAAATCTGCATACTGCTGTTGTGATACAAATGTAGCAGAACCCTTGAAATTGTAATCCTGGTTTCATTCTATGTGTATTTCTCCTGATGCATTTGTTCAGTATAGATGAATCAGCAGTTGGATCTTCAAAGCAATAAATAAGATCCTTTTGGAATACTTTACAATAAAAAATGTATGTTTATATTAGAGGATTTTACTTCCATTGGATTCTCGCCTAGCTGTGATTGACCAATATATATAGGAAAAAAGCTTTGCTCATCAAGTTAGAAGGTGTTTGTTAATTTCCATAAATGAGTTTCTGCTGCACTGAGGAAGCTTCAGGTGGATCTATTGCATCTTGGCCTTCACTAGAACATAGCAGTTGGCCATTAGTTTTACATTTAATTGGTGTGACTTATGCCTTTTCACAAGCATTGAAGGTGGTGCTGAATGGTATATCTAGTGGACCAGATACTGCATCAGGACAGTGCTTTTGGAACTCAGCAGGTAGGCTAAATAACGGTCCCTTTTCCTTAAATGTACAGTACACCGTGTCAATTTCCCATGTGCTTAAAACCCCCTCTCTTGTCACCTTCCCTATCTTAACTAGAGGTGCATATCATACCAGCACTGATAGAAAGAAAATTTGGAAAATTTATGTTATCAGCAATCGACTTTTGTTTGGCTAATGTGGCATATAATGTTGCCAATAAATGCTGTGTGCATGTGCACAGCTGCAGCATGCACGTGGCCAGGATTGCAGCCCGGCAGCGTAGAGAGCAATCTCCAGCCACCAAGTCTGTTGGGGGGCAGATTGAGGTCCCCACAGTGAGGGAGGGAGTGGGGCTGGGGTCGAGGTACGGGACAGAGCTGCAGGCAGCTGGGGACATGATGGAGGGGGGTGGGGGCAGCTCCCACTACTGTGCACACCCTGGGAGAGGCATGGGGGGCATGTGTCCCCTGGACTTGTGCATGGGATGAAGGCGAGCTGTGTGCTCAGGGCTGGGGCTGTGCTCTGCACAGGCAGCGGTGGTACTGGGGGGGCGTGACTTAAAGCACATTTTGGAGTGGCTATTCTCCCCCCCCACCCCCCCACCCCCCGCCCCCGTCCAATGGATTTACCAGTCAGATGCTGCTGCGCTGCATATCAGCAGTTGGATTGGTATCATCTGATATAGCTGGTTAATAATTGGCCATTGGTATTGGCCCAAAAAATCTTTATCAGTGCACCCCTAATCTTAAGTTATCTGAAATTACAACACTTTTAGATGCTCTGGAAAACCTATTTGCTGGATGGAGTTGGTGCATTCAGCTGTGAAGTTGTGATTTTTTTTTTTTGAGTGATCAGACTAGGCTTTATCTAACCTCATCAAGTCCATTCATAACATATGACAAAATAGCTCATGTCTCTTTGAATGAGTTAATCTATCAGGTGCCACACTACCCTGCTTTCTGCCAAACTTCAGACTAACGTGGTTAATTACCTATCTCTGTGTAATAAGATGAAGCAGTTGTTATCTCTGGTATGATTAGTTTCAGTCTGGTTGCAAATCAGTAAGACCATAGATTTGAAGAGGTATGTCTGTCTGCATGAGAAGAAGGCTAGAAACCTCTTTAATTTTTTAATAAAAAATTCTGTATAGTACAGGTAATGCTGTAGCTATGATGGTCCAGGAAATATGTGAGGCAGGGATTTTTCTGGGTGGGATCTTTTACTGGACCAACTGCATAGTTGGGATAGACTTAGACAAATTTTCAAATGCAGTGCATTTTTCTTCAGGTTACATTTTATCAGAACACTTCAAAAATGTATCTTGGTGTTGCTTTTGTGGTCTACGTCTGTAGTTATGATGAAATGAATACATTTTCTAGATTTGAAGGTGTTCATTAAAAAAAGTAGAACCTTAAATTTAGTGAAGCATGGCTAAAATATTAAGGACCAAGTACATTAAAGCTAAAAAATAGTGTAACTGCAGCACAAATTTGTCACAGCATTTTGAGACATTTTTTAAGTCTATATTTGTTTTGTATTTTATACATTAGCTATTTTTATAGCAGTTCAGGGACATAACTAATGTAACATGAGAATTTTAAAGCTAATACAGCTTTGATTGAAGTAGTATAGACATTTTTATGTTGCTTGTGGGAGTATTAGTGTTTAGTCAGCCTGCCTTAAAACCATCTAAGGCAAGGGTGGGCAAAATGTGGCCCAGGGGCCGGGTGCGGCCCACCAGGCCATTCCATCCAGCCTGTGGGGCCCCCCCAAAATTAAGAAAATTAATATTTATCTGCCCCTGGCTGCCTGTCATGCAGCCCTCGATGGCTTGCCAAAACCCAGTAAGCGGCCCTCCATCTGAAAGAACTGCCCATTCCTGATCTAAGTAGACCATTAGGATTTGGGGGTTGGTGATGATTTGCATTTGGCAGGAGGTGCTACAGAAAGGCAGAGCACCTCTGAGTACCTTTCATCTTGGTGAGGTGTTGTGTGGGGTGTTTTCAGCTGAAACCAAGGCCTTTCGCAAAGTCACATAGCAAGTCTGGCACTAAAAATGGAATCCTGACTCCCAGTCATGCTTTGACAAGACCCATTCTTCCTCACTGTTTAGCTAGATTTAAATGTGGTTATGGGAGTGTCCTGAGATAATTATGCATACATGTTTTATTTTTGCACATGTATAATTTTATGCTTTGTGTAAGGTATGCTGATTTGTTTGCCACAGTCGCAGTTCAATTTTAAATGCTGTTAAAAAGGAGTGCTTGGCTGGACTGAAGAGAAGTTCTCACTTTTTATTTAGGAAGAAAAAAAATGAAAGTTTAAAAATGTTTGCCTTGATTTTAGTGGTTGTCCCATGCACTGGAAACTGAAGAAGTTCTTATTTTAATCATGGAATAGACTTACAATAGCAGTGGCATCCTCTGTTTTCCAACTGCATCTTGCCTCCATTTCCAGAAGGTTGTTAGACAAGGGAACTACTTTAAAGTAACTGCAGAATGATCAACAGAGCTACTACATGAAAAGTTTCAGTTAATATTGATTATTCATTTGTGTGGGCGGCTGTAGTTCAGGAAATGGAATGAGATAATTTGTTTGCTTCATATATGTCATGTAAGAGGCATCTAATAGAAGTAATTTTCAATCGCTGCTTAATTTGGAACAGGCTTTTACCAGTATTTTTCTTAATGGTGCTTTTCATTCACTCCCCATTCATTCCAATAATTCTGTCACTCTAAAACAAGCCAATATTACTTAAATAAATTAAGGTACAGTTACGTTTACTGTATGAAACAAGGATCACGAAGGGAAGCGATCTCATAAGTGCTTGGGAAGATTTTGCTAGACTTGTACACATTTGATAGTCATGTGGAGGGTGCTGTTTC
The DNA here is from genome assembly GCF_000455745.1 of Alligator sinensis. NCBI lineage: Eukaryota > Metazoa > Chordata > Crocodylia > Alligatoridae > Alligator > Alligator sinensis. The sequence goes on along the minus strand of NW_005842780.1, from coordinate 500,998 downwards.
ACAGTATTATGCATGGCTGAGCTATTCCCTAGCTGCCCACCAGAAGTGGTCTTTAGAAGGACACTTTCTGTGTCAGAGTGAATAAAAACTGATAAATTAAAAAATATATACTTTTATTTGAAGCAGGTATTTTAATTTTAATAGATTTTAAAAAAGGAAAAATATCAATTAAAATTAAATGTTAAATTGGAAAGTTATAGTAAGGGCTAAATTTACTGTAAACTGTTAAAATTATTTTAAATTAAATAATATTCAAGCAGTTTGTGTTTGCTGCCATATTTAAAAACTCAAACCCCTTAACTGTTAGTTGTCACTCACTAAGCATGTGGAAATAATGTTTGTTGAAGAGAGAAATCAGCCTCTGACAGTTTTCTGTAGTTATAGAGAGAATATTTTCTTTGTTTCAGTTTTTCAGTTTAGTTCAATGGCTATCACGTTTAAGATAAA
>NW_005842780.1:484743-500541 GCF_000455745.1 Alligator sinensis | reverse complement strand
AAGGAAGGCTTTATTTTCTTCATCTAATCTATGAGTGAAAATTAGGTGCAAAAAAGATTAAATCTACTCAGTGTAAAATCTCAATGGGTTTGATGACCAGAAATAGTTCCATTTCCAAACTGCAGCTACTGCTGCTGTTTTTGCTTAACAAATCGTTTAGTTTCAAATGAACAAAACATTTTGATAAGCTCAATTTTATTTCTTCTGTACTCAGTACGTTAAAGATAGTGTTAAGTAAGTAATAATCTTTCTAGTTGAATTCCAAATACAATTAGACATGCAAATCATGACTAAAACTTAGTCTTCTAGTAAAAAATAATGTCCTTCAACATTTACTAACTTAATAAAAAAAAGTAAACCTTAAGAAACTAAACATATGTATACTAAATAATAAAATTGTTTTATTTATATGTAGTAGCTCCTCCTAGTTGGTGAAAAGTACAAAATTTGGAGTAAAGTTTATATTTACTTGAAAATCAATGTTTTAATGATTACCAGTAATGAGAATTAATCTTTCATTAAAAAATAAATAAAGTACAGATGCAATACAAAGTTAAATCAATTTAAAATAAGGATTTTTAATTGAAAACAAGTCACCCTGCTGCTTGTACCACTGCCTGCCTAAAGAGGTATCAGGAAGGGCATAGGGAGATAGCACAGGAAACTGGTACCCACACTGCAATTCTGTCCTGGTCAGATGTCGCTGATAATTCTAAATGGAAACTACTGCCATGCATGCTGCATGTATTGTTGTGTGGGGGCTGTGGTCTCCAATCATGTGCGCTTTCAGGAAAAAAAAAATCCTCCAGTTTTAGAGCTCAAAAATAGTGGAAGTACTCATGACTAGTATAGTTGTGGTTGCATCAGGGTTTCCATTCTAAGCCTCTGTTTTATAATTTACAGTTTTCCAAATGTTTGACATGGAATTTTTCTGGGATTAATCTCTGCCAAAACAGATTAATTTTTTTGGAAAGTTTGAACAAAAAAAATTCTGCCAGTTTAGAATTTATGCAGTGTGTAAAGTCAATGTTGCCTGTTACCAGCTTACCCTTTCTAACAACTTTATAAAAAAAAATAAAGCACCAGAATAACTGGAAGTAGAAAGATAACATTTTGCTAGAAGAGGCCATCCCTTAGAAAGGGCTACTAATGAAAATTGGTTTTGAGAAGACTAAATTATACTGAAAATACTATAGATCTCACAGTTCATTTTCACAGCCTTATTAAGCTCAAATTGCACAGCTGAGAGAGGACCTGCTATGCATTCTTAATAATCTATGCCAGGGGTTCCCAAAGTTTTTATGCCGTGTTCCAGGAAACTGTGGCCCAGCAGTCACAGCCGACTGCAGCCGGAATTTCCAGCCAGAAGACAGGTAAGGATACCTCCACCCCCCCGGGTGGCGGGTAGGCCAAAACCTGCACTGCTGCAGTCCCTGCAGAAGGAGCCCTGGCCTCCCTGCCCGGCTTTCGGGGGTCATGGTTCTCCAGTCTGTGGCCACTTCCGGCCTTTCTGGCAGCTGACCCGCCGCGGCCTGGCACCAGACCACAGCCTGATGACTGAGAACCCCTGATCTATGCTATTCAGTGCCTTCAGGAAAATAAGATGTGATTTTTAAAAAATGGAATGAGGTTTTAATTTCAATTTGATATTTGTTTTCTTCCAGTCTATAATGTTGGAAATTTAGAGCGTACATTTTGCATGTCTGTGTTTAGTTTCCTCATTTTTAGTAAAATTTCAGGTTTCCATAGTATTTTCTTCTTGAAAGAATTCTGATATTAAATTGTTTATCTGTGCAGAAGAGATAAACCCAGCATTTCATTAACATTATTAGTGTAAGAACAACACAAACTAAAGCATACAAAATTGATAAATATTCTGTGTTAGCTGCAGCAAGGACTTTATTTTGATTTTAAGCCAAGACATTTTTACAGTTTAACCAAATCATACTTCTGAAGTGTTTGCTGTTTGAAGCCAGTAGACACCTGCCTCTCAGTCACTTAAGTAGTTTTGAAGATCCTAGCAATCCTTTTAAATTTATTTTAAAATCATTAGCTCATGCATTAAAAAATATTAGATTTCTACTCATTGTGAATAACTTGTCATTGTCAACACTGAAGCAGTTTTGTTTTCATGTTACGTAAGTCTTCTTCCGCAATACCATACAACATTCCAACATCATACTTGATGAAACAGAAAGAACCAGTCAACCCTCTAATATTATCAATCTCTCCACGCACACACTTGCCAGAGCTGAAAAATCTGTCCTCTCCAAAGGCCTTAATTTCTGTCCAGAAAAACACCCGAATAAGATTCTACAGAATTTGAACCCTGCACTACCCAATTCAGGGAATTTTTAACTGCTCCCTAAAATCCACAAACAAGGGAACCCTGGCAAACATATAATTTCCAACCATGGAACCCTAATCGAAGAACTACCAGGTTTCATCGAATCCATCCTAAAACCGCTTGAACCCAAAGACTGAGTTTTATTCAAGACACAACAGACTTCCTGCAAAAACTCAAAAACATAGACCACCTTCCCAACAATACCCTCCTAGCCACCATGGATGTCATTAGCTTGGCAACATCCCACACTAGGATGGCATCCAAGCCTGCCTCACATATCTACAATAACGAGATTACGACTCAGAGTACAGACCTCAGGATAACACTGGACTCATATACTTCATCCTCTCACACAACAACTTGAGTTTCAACAACCAACACTTCTTCCAGACCATGGCCACAGCTATGGGCACCAAAATGGCCCCACAATATGCCAACCTTTTTATGGCTCACCTGGAAGAAGAATTCCTCGAGAACTGCGCCATCAAACCCAGGCTATACCTGAGATACATAGATGATACCTTCATAATTTGGACTGAAACCCTGCAGTCTCTGATTGGTTTCCACAAAAAATTCAACAGTCATCACCCCTCCATCAGACTATTGCTTGAATACTTTAACACCAGCATTTCCTTTCTGGACACCATGATCAATATCCAAAATGGTAAAATACATATTACCATATCCAAGAAACCCGTGAACCTACATGCACATTTACACAGAGCCAGCAATCACCCTAAATACACCAAGAAAGCTGTAATTTACAGCCATGCTTTCCAGTACTACTGAATTTGCACTGAGGAGAATACCCATGTTTGCCACCTCACAAATCTCAAAAGGGTTTTCAACCAACAATTTCACTCCTCCAGAGAGAGAGATCACACTTTGCAAACTATGCGAACCACACACACCTGGATACCACGCGAAGACTTGCTGCAGTACAAAGAGAAAATCCGCCGCCCCCCCCCCCCTTTAAATCACACACCATTAGTTATGACATATCACCCTTCCCTGGAACCTACATGGAAAATCCTCAATTTCAACCCGTACTAGAAGACCCAATTTTTAGAGATCTTTCCAGAACCACCCATCCTAGTCTTTAAGCAAGTACCAAGCCTTGCTAACCTCATCACCAGAAGCAAACTTCCTATGACCCAAACCACCCCGAATGGATCCAGATCATGCCAGGACAAGAAATGCAAAACCTGCCAACACATCTGCAACACTCCTACAATAACTACTCCCCGCAACAGAACCATCACCATTCCTGGATCTTACACCTGTACCTCCAGAAATGTTACCTTATTCAGTGCACCAAATGCCCTGATGGAAAATATGTAGGAAAAACGAAACAACAACTGTGCACCAGAATGAGCGCACACTGAAAATCTATCAAAGACAAGAATACGCAACTACCTGTGGGAGCACGCTTCTCATAAGACAGTCACTCCCTTTCCGATCTTTCGTGTTGCAGGGCACCTCGGTGCTCTGCTCCTAGAGAGGGGAAACTGCCAGGGAAAAAGAGCCCTGGCAGGGAATAACGAGCACAGCTGTGGGTTGCCTGGGGCAACCAGGAAGTCAGCTGACCGGAAGGGGGCAGGGCCTGGCCCTCATAAGGCCCAGGGGCTGAGGCCAAAGGCCAAGCTGGCAGTCCCCTGCCAGCAGCGAGAGAGGCAGGAGCCTGGAGTAATGATGCGAGAAGCAGCGAGAACCGCAGGTACTGCTTAAGCGGAGCTATGGATGGCAGCTCTGGAGGCTTGAGCAGCAGCGTGGTTATAGCCAGGCGGCTTATAGTTATGTTATAGCCTAGGGGCTTGTGTTTTGCGCTGTGGTGTTGTTGTTATGTATTACACCGGTGGTTTGGGTGAGGCTATTAGGGGTTGGAGGAGGCCTCGGGGAACCCACAGTGGCGTGGGGACCCCGGCGCCAGTGAGGGCGCAGTATTCTCACTGGGGACTCACAACGAAGTGTGAGGACCCCAGTGCCAGAGTGGGCGCAGTATACTCAGGGGGAACCTACACGGCATGAGGACCCCAGCGCCAGTGAGGGCACAGTGTACTCGTAGGGACCCACAGTGGTGTGGGGGCCCCAGCGCCAGTGAGGGCGCATCCCAGCGCCAGCGGGCGCATCACCCGGGGTGCATAGACCCCAGCCCTGAAGAGGGGCATGTGAGAAGCCCAAGTGTGGGCGCGGAGAGCCCCAGAAAGGGGGCAGCATTATTGGAAAACCCAAGTTGGGCCTGGCAAGCCCCAGAGAGGGGGTGTCATTGAGAAGCCTCAGTGTGGGCGTGGTGAGCCCCTGAGGAAGGCATAGTACTGTGGTAAACCCCGGAGAAAGGCAGAGTACTGCGGTAAAGCCCGGTGAGAGGGGGTAGTAGTGCGGTGAGCCCTGGAGAAAGGGGGTAGCAGTGCGGTGGGCCTGAGAGACAGGTGGCATAACCGAGAAGTCCTAGAGTGGGCACAGAAGTCCCCAGGAGAGGGGCGGCTCTATCGAGAAGGACCCTGAGAGGGGCGACACTATAGAGAAGGCCTAGAGTGGGGCGCAGAGAGCCCTAGGAAAAAGGCAGCACTGGGGAGGTAGCCCCAAGAGAGGGGCAGTATTCTAGAGAGGTCTCAGAGTGGGCACAGAAAGCCCCCAGGAGAAGGGCGGCTTTATCGAGTGTACAGAGGAGGCCCCAGAGAGCGGGCGAGTGTACAGAGGAGGCCCCAGAGAGCGGGCGAGTGTATTCGACAGACCAACGTCCATCCCAACTGCGAGGCTTGGGGCGTGGTATAAGGAGTGGTAGGAGCCATGCATAGCCCATAAGGCTAGAGTGCTCCGAAGCACCCGTTTGCAGGACAAGACCCACGAGGGGTCCAGGAGTCTACAGGACCAGAGGGTACAACGGACCGTGTCCAAGAAGACGTGAGGCAGCCTCCCAACTGATTTAAACCATCAAAGACATGGCAGGCGAGAAATAGAGGGTGCCCTTGGGCCAACTTGGCATGGAGAGGGGGCCTTAAGGAGATCACGGCCCTCCTGTAGGACCCCGCTGTGACAGGTTCTAATCCTCACAGGGGACTTGCTAAGCAGCTTTCGTAGATGAGGCTACGAACTTTACTTCATAGATCTACTGGATGCAAAAAATCATGGACTCAATATAGACATTGGATTTATGATGCATTGCAACCTGCCTGACATCTGATTCACCACCTACCTACCTACCAGACCTGACCTCTTGCACTTTTCTTTCCCCCCCTTCCTCCCCTCTCTTCCCCTCCTTTTCTGCCCTTTGTCTCCCTAATTTCCAGCTATTTATTTTTTCACAGACAGCTTCTTTTCTACCTTGAAAATCTACTACTGTAGAGTCTTCCTCGCTCACCATTGGCTTTTTCCCCTCTCCTTTCCCCCCTCCCTTCCCTGCTTTACCTTTTTTTTTTCCTAACTTCCACCTATTTACATTCTCACTGACATTCTGTCACACTTTTAGCTTCTTTCTTTCCTTGGAGTCTCAGAACAGCAGAGACTTCCTATGCCTGAAGAAGGGTGAATGCGCCTGAAAGCTTGCTAAGAACTTGTTTCCAGCTACTCGGTCTAATAAAAGATGTTGTTCAACGCCGATAAATGCAAGGTTCTCCACCTTGGGAAAAAAAACCCGCAGCATCCTTATAGGCTCGGCAGTGCTATGTTGGCTAGCACTATGGAAGAAAGAGACTTGGGGGTCATCATTGACCTCCAGATGAACATGAGCCTGCAATGCGATGCGGCGGCTAGTAAAGCGACCAAAACGCTGGCTTGCATCCATAGATGCTTCTCAAGCAAATCCCGGGACGTCATTCTCCCCCTGTACTCGGCCTTAGTGAGGCCGCAGCTGGAGTACTGTGTCCAGTTTTGGGCTCCACAATTCAAAAAGGATGTGGAGAAGCTTGAGAGAGTCCAGAGAAGAGCCACACGCATGATCAGAGGTCAGGGAAGCAGACCCTACGATGACAGGCTGAGAGCCCTGGGGCTCTTTAGCCTGGAAAAGCGCAGGCTCAGGGGTGATCTGATGGCCACCTACAAGTTTATCAGGGGTGACCACCAGTATCTGGGGGAACGTTTGTTCACCAGAGCGCCCCAAGGGATGACGACTAGGTCGAATGGTCACAAACTACTTCAAGATCGTTTCAGGCTGGACATAAGGAAGAACTTCTTTACTGTCCAAGCCCCCAAGGTCTGGAACAGCCTGCCACCGGAGGTGGTTCAAGCGCCTTCATTGAACACCTTCAAGATGAAACTGGATGCTTATCTTGCTGGGATCCTATGACCCCAGCTGACTTCCTGCCCTTTGGGCGGGGGGCTGGACTCAATGATCTTCCGAGGTCCCTTCCAACCCTGATGTCTATGAAATATTGCATCTACCCAAAGAACCTTGCCTGCTTATTCCACAAACAGAACATTTATTATGCTTACTTTTAGCCTGTGATGTTGCAAACATTTACTTAATTTAGCAAGTCAAAAGCCCACTGAATTTAATGTGACAGTTCCTGCAAGTAAAGAGTTGTACCAACTTGATTATTTATCAGATTATGACCTTAATTTTCAGTGTTTTGGGGTTTTTGCCTAGAACAGTCTTTTATAGTATCCCAACAATAGCAGCATGAAAAAATAATAAAATGCCTACCTAGAACAGCATTTATGATTCCATTTATTATCAATTTAATCCAGAACTGAAATAACACATTTTCACCTGAATTTGATAAAACTCAGCTTGACTTTAAGTGGACAAAAAATCAAGTGACTTAAATGATTCAAATCACTCCAGCCTGCAGAGAATATTTTACAGCCTGTCTGTTTACTTTGACTTTTCCTGAGAGAGTAGGAGTGAATGTGGGAGGGCCTGAATGTGTTTGTGATGAGGAGTTTTGCATTTTTGAATGATGTGGTCAATGGATTGATGACTCTGTGCATGGAAACATGTATTTTACATCTTTTTTTGTAATCATATGAAGTAGAGAGACAGGGAAAATATGGGTTCCAGAATGGGAATACCTATGGAACCCGGTTGACTTTCAGGGACTCCTAGTGCTTGTTTCTGTATAAACTCATAATTAAAGTCAGCTGCTGCCCCAGAGACCTTGTCCTTAATGGGACCCAACATTGACTCAGCCAGCAAAGCCTGGGAAAAGGTTACAGTAGTCTTCCATGTCTCTCCCCTGGGCATTGCATATGCGGTTTCCTCTTGAACCTTGCCGTTGTTCTTAGGACTGAACACTTTGGTTATTGGGGTGACTTTGGGTCGGTTCCCCAGGGGGCCTCGCCTGCCACGTCTTTGATTATGTTCAGATTGGGAGGATGATGTTTGGTCCCGCCTCCCCTGGTGCCTTCCCTTGGTTGTTCCCACTGTTCCTGCTTTGTGGGGCTCCGCCTCCCCTACACCCCGCCTAACGCCATCCGCGATGTTGTCACTTGTGTTGTTGAGGTTGATCTGTACCTTCTCGGTGCTCTGGCTCTCGGGATCTTGTGGCTGCAGGCTATTGGTGGTGTCTCTATCCCATGTGCTTCCTACGGCCACCTCCTCTCCGTCTATACTTCGTCCGGCTTCGGCACCGTTTCGTACCCCAGCGTATTGCCTTTTCCCTGGATTTGGTACTTGCCATCTGTCAGCCGTGTCTGGATCCTAGTACTGCTGGGTCCTACCATGCTCCAATCTTCACTGCAGACCTCCTCTGCCCATGCTAACCCTGTAAGTAGATTCTCGGGCCCTCTCTGGCCCTGTGTTCTTGTGGAGGCCCTTTCCTGGGGTACCCACCAGGTCCTCTCACTGGGACTGCCTGTGCCCCCCCCCGTCTTCTGCCAGGTCTTTTATCCTGGCCCCGGGAATCTGGCCGACCAATCGGTCCTGGCACGCCTATTATATAGCATGCCCACGCTGACGCAGCTCCTTCGATCTCGGCCGCTTTTTTCCTTTTTGTCTTTACCTGCGGCAGCTCTGCCTGTCGCAGTTTCATTTTAGCCGCGTTCGTCTTCCAGCACGGTGTCCCACCACCTCCATTCCTTGTCCAGTAAGTCTCTTCCACAGTTACAATAAGACAGCAAGTTCTGCCTGTTAAACAGAAGATGTAGCTTACTGCTTGCTTAGCTTTTATTAACTGGCAAGAGTGTGCATCACAGCAAAGGGAGGCTGTTTTAAGCGGGTATTTGGAAATGGGTAAAGAGATTACTTTGGGGACTTTTGAAGGCTCTCCCACCATCACCATGTGTAGGAGGATGGCACTGCAGAAATTGTGAAAATGTCTGCATCAGGATGATAAAACATCAGTAATAAAGTGCCCAAAAGTTCCATGGTGGATGGTTAATACTAATAGTCTCAAATAGAGATTAGTCACTAAGGTTGTGTCCACATGAGCAGGGGCGTGCAGTGTGTGGTGCCACAAACTGCACAGGGGGAACGTTAAAACGTGCTCTGCACTGCAAATTTGCAGCGTGGGGCCAGCATTTAGTACCAGGAAGTGGGGGGGGAAAAGCACCGGGAAAAAATATGGCACAGTGCACACTTACAGGAGTGTGTGCTTGCAGACACAGAGGCTTGGTCATCCAGGGAGATCCTCTGGCTGCTGGCCACAGTGTCTCTACTCCTTCAGTTGTGCCCCAGCGCCTCCAGCATGCTGGGAGCCAAGAGGAGCTGTGCAAAGGCAGTTCATCTGAAGCAGAACAATTTGCCCCACAGCACAGTGCGTGTACAGAGGCATGTACTGCAGCAAAAAGTAGTGGCACAAATTTGTGCTGCTACTATTTTTGCCTTTGCAAGGGCACACCCCCTGTGTATCCGGATGCGGCCTTAGATGGCAGAGTGGTAGGTGTCATTCTTGCACAATTTTTTTGGCTAGCTGACACTGTGTAAAAGCTATAACTGAGTTTTGTTAGACTTCCTGCAGGTTTAGTGGGAGAATGCAAACTCCCCAGTGCATCACCAAATTAATTGTGTGTGGGTTTCCATCTTTGTCTTCTGTAGTGCTATCCCTAGCAGTTTTGTTGTGACAGCCTTCCTGATGAAACAGGTAACAGGAGCTATGCATGCATTCACATGCGCAAACACTTTTGAACTGAGAGGAGAAATGGACTTCTTGTGGTCCAGATCAAGCCTAGGGTATGGGGCAGCTGCCTTGGTCACAGTTGCAGGAGGGATCTGGGGGTGGCAGGGTTCCAGCCTCAAAAGGAGACTGGTGGTGGCAACAACCAAAATCACCACAACCAGCCATGCTCATTTAGGCCAGAGGGCCCCAAACTCTGCAGTAGGTCATGCCCCCCAACTTCTGGTAGCCTACACATAGCCCAACAGGCCGGATCAAGTTCATCAAATCCAATTTTCCTTCTAAGCTCAACAATATTGTCCTGAATTGTCACCACTGGTTCCACAAACTCTTGGGAATCCTGGACACAGTCTTCCCAAAGCTTTTGCCAGATACCGTTCACTGTTTTGGAAGCAACTTCATCCCAGGCACTTGAAATGTTATCTATTGTCTTGCAGATCTAATAGTCCTTCCAAAATTCTTTTAGGGTCAGAACACCCTCTCCATCTGTAGCCCTGACTGCCTGGGCAAATGTTTTCTTTATGCAATAAGCCTTAAAGGCAGCAATGACATCCTGGTCCATCAGTTGTATAATGGAGGTGGTATTGGGGGGCAGGAAAACAATTTTTACGTTATCATCAAGGTCATCGAGTGTGGTAGGATTTCCTGGTTTATTGTCTAAAATGAGAAGTGACTTATGGGACAGATTGTTCTCAGGACAATATTTCTCAACTGTAGGACAAAAATAATCCCTGAATCAACTCTGAAAGACTGACATTTTGTCACCCAGGCCTTCTTGTTAGACTTCCAAATGACGGACAAACTGCTTTTAAGATACCCCTTGAGAGCCCTGGGATTTTCCGAGTGGTATACAAGCAATGGTTTCAATTTAAAATCCCTTGCAGCATTACCACCAAGCAATAAAGTAAGTTGATCCTTGGACACCTTAAAACTTGGCATCACCTTCTCCTCCCTGAAAATGTAAATCCTAGAAGGCATCTTCTTCCAGAACAGGCCTGTTTCATCAGCATTGAAGACTTGTTGAGGCATATAACCCCCCTCCTCAGTGATTTCCACAAGTTTATTTCTATAACTGAAAGCTGCTTGGGTGTCAGTAGCAGCCTCCCCTGATTAGAAATGTTATGCAAGTTACTGCACCTTTTAAATCTTTCAAACCACCCCTTACTCTCAATAAAAGGTTCAGAAGCAGATCCCTCAGTCAAATGTTTCTGTAAATTATCATATAGACTCTTTCTTGGCCTTCTGAATAAGCAGCACACTCAAGAGCATACGGTGTTGAGTTGTATCCTCAATCCACACACTTAACAGCCTCTCCATTTCTAACACAATTGGAGCTCTGCTCCTACTGAGTTTCAAAGCATTCAGAGGAGTTGCAATTCTACCACATTCTTTTATTTTGTCTTTGTTTTTCAATATGGTCCTAACAGTTGACCCAGTCAAATTCAGTGCTCTACAGACCTCATTCTGGTGTTCCCCTGCTTCAGTTCACTTCAGAACATCCAATTTAAATTCCAGCATTCTGTTTTTGCTCTGTTTTTTCTCAGCACTTGTAGTCATGGAGTCAGTTACACATTTCTGACTCAAGATGATTGATTTCAACATCAAGCTCAAAAAAGAAGCAAGATGGCAACACAACCATGAAAGAGCACAGAGCATGAAAGTTTTTGATGAAGCAAGATGGCAATGGGGCTGCACGCTGCCAGTGCTCCCTGCTTGATACCCATGAACGTTATAGCGAAACTTGCTGAGTGCTAAGTGAAATTGGGTATCAATGTGAAATAAGCGCTATAGTGAAATAGCGCTAAGCAAAACAGCATTAGGTGGAGTTGACTGTACTTCTTCAATAGTGGAAGCAAATGATGTATTAGAGTACCCATAGGGATGGTGCTGTTGGAAATTGTGCATCGTGTGGGGACAGCAGTGGTCTGGGGCAGGGATTGGCAAGCTAGGGGACCTATACTTATGTAGCAAAGCTGCTCTGATGCATTGTAATTACAGTGCATTGGAGCAGATTCATTTAATCAAATCTGCTGGAATGTGGTAATTGCCGTGCTCCAGTACATGGGATTCTTCCATCCTAAATGCAGGACTTTACACTTGTCCGTGTTGAATCTTATGAGATTTCTTTTGGCCCAGTCCTCTGATTTCTCTGAATCCTAACCCTACCCTCCAGTGTACCTACTAAAGCCCCCAGCTTGGTGTCATCTGCGAACTTGCTGAGGGTGCAATCCATCTCATCTTCCAGATCATTAATGAAGATATTGAACACTCCACTTGATACCCGCTGCCAGCTAGACATTGAGCCATTGATTACTACCCAATGAACTTGACACTCCAGCCAGTTTTTGTCCACCTTACAGCCCATTCATCCAACCCATATTTCCTTAGCTTGCTTGCAAGAATGCTGTGGGAATGTTTCAAAAGCCTTGGTAAAGTCAAGGCATACCACATCTGCTGGTCTCCCCGCATGCACAGAGCCAGTTATCTCATCATAGAAGACAGTCAGATTGGTCAGGTATGACTTGCCCTTGGTGAATCCATGCTGACTATTCCTAATCACCTCCTTCTCCTCTAAGTACTTAGAAATGGATTCTTTGTGGACCTGCTCCATGATTTTTTGGGGGACTGAGGTGTGAGGCTTGACTGGTCTGTAGTTCTCCCAATCCTCCTCCTTCCCTTTCTTAAAGATGAGCGCTATATTTGCCCTTTTTCAATTGTCCGGGACCTCCTGCACTTACCACAAGTTGTCAGTGTAAATGATTTTGGTAAATTTAGTCTTTAATGTAGGTTGTCACAATTTCAGGTTGAATGCTAAACATTTATTTTAACAAGAAAATTCTATCTAATTAAACATCTGATTTAACTAATTTTTATATAAAAAATATAATTTATTTTTATCTGCCCTGACTAGTACTAATTTTTCTTTGAGAGGTATACCCCTGAATGTAACTCTCATTGAAAGAATGCTGGAGGAATATTCTTCTTCAATTAAAAAAAAAAAAAAAAAGGTTCTATCAAGTATTAGTTGTGTTGAATCCAAAGTACCATACATACAACATGCCCTGGAATATAAAATATGCACCTTGTCTTTGAAAAGCAGAATGAAATAATTTTTTTTTTTCCATAGTTATGGCTGCATAGGCCAGGGACAGAACCTGCTTCACCCTCCCTTTCCTGCTTAAGCAAAGCTGAAACCTTGGCTTCTTCTGAAGACTGGTATACACGAGTGGATCTGTGATTTTGAAAAGAGTAAAAAGAGGATCTTTAAGACTGAAATAGGAGGAGAGAGACTAGGAGCAGCTAGCAGCCAGCAAAATTGCACTACGAAAAGTTAGCTTGATTAGTGGCACATCAAGGCCATTAAAAAGGAAACATAAACATGAATACCTGTGGAGTGAAGAACAATGAGTCATTAAGTCAACTGACTCCCTGAGCTGCCTGAATAACAATGCAAGAGGTGCTTCACGGTGGAGCAGGAATCAAAGCTGGGTATTCCCAGACAAAAAAAGAAAAAAAAAATCAGCTTCCCTGCTGTAATAGGCTAGATCATGGACTCTGGCCTTGTGGCTAGGTCACCAGAAGAACACCAGAGACAGGGGCAGTGTGTGAAACAGAGGTTGTGTACACATATTCAAATAACCTGGAAGAATTCTGCCAGTTTTGTTCTCGTGATAGAAAAACTTACCCAGGGCCACACATACAGACATTTGAATGTGAAGACCCTGAAGATTGGGGAGCTTGCAGTGCTGACACTGTGCGGCTGGGCAGGGACGACCCTGTGTACATATCTCAGTATGCTCTTCAGGCTTCTTTAGTCTGCCTGGCAACAAATGACAGGAGTACATAAAGTAGCCATTATTGGCTAATCCAGATGGCCCATGGTCAATCTGTGTTGTGGCACATACAGACATTTGCTCTCCCAGGAAAGACTCTCTTGAAAGTAATTTAATCTTGATTGTGCCCAGGTTATTTTTCTCCTGGAGTGGCCATTTTTACTCTGTGATAAAAAGCCTGAACCGTGTATCATCACGGTTTCTTCTGGGAAAGCAACAACTCCCAGGAGAAACTGAATATCTGTACAAGGCCAGAGTCCCAATCCTGGGCCAGGAAGTGGATACTAAGTTACCAGATCTAGGAGAAATCCAGGAGCAAGGTCCAAATCACAAGTCAAGTCAAAAGTTCAGGAGTCAGAGGTCAAAGACTAAATCTGATAGAAAATCCAGAAGCCAGAGTCCAGGAACAAAGCAAGCAGGGGCAGAGGAAACCAGGAGTATTAAATTACAGAAGCTTGCCAGGGTAGATTGTCAACAGGAACTGTTAGCTAGCCTGGAGTCTGCTGCCACAGCTAGAACTAAATGGGAAAGCTGCTCTCCTAGCAGCCAGTTAGAAGACCCAGACAGTGGCCAGCTGGAGTCAGTAGCTGGGTTAGGGCTGCCAGTCAAAGTCACAGGCAGGTGTGGCCTACTAGGAAATTAGCCCAGGCTGGGCTTCCTGTTAGGGACCCCAAACAGACTTAATACAGACACCCCAGCTTTGGGGGACTGGTTTTGGGGAGAAAGGTGCAAAATGTATGTGAGAAATTATGGTAATTCACTGTGTTTATGCCCACTCTCTCTCTCTCATCATTTGTCCATTTTTAGGGTAACATCATTTTGGTAAGTCCAATATAAGGACTTGGTAGACCTGACAAACAGTCCAGTCACTAATTTTATCAAGTAATGTGAAATATGCTGATCTGCATTTGCTGTGGTGTAACTTTGTTGTTGCATCTATTATATTTTTCAAATACATAGTAAAAAAGAAATGAGGTAACTTCTTACAGAGCTTTCAGTTTTGCTCCAGATTTGGTTTAACTTTTATGGCCACCAAATATTCATGTGTGGAAGGAATGCTCTCCTAATATAATTCCTTTTTTCTTTTGGGCAATTAAATTTTACCTCTGTGGACATCTCACTCATACACTCAGATTCATGAGCAGTCATTTGTCCACAAATGTGTCAGAAAGGCTGGATTAGAGACAAATACAAGTGAAGAATTGTGAAACCTTTAATGTCATGGGGAATGGACTTCATTAGCCTGTGGGAGTGGAGTTCTTCCAAATCCTGTGTGGTCAATTGGGGCCGTCTTTTAGAGAGAGTTTATGGAGTCAGCAGAAAGTAGAGGATGAGATTTAAGTAGTGCAGGGCTAGCAGGGATGATGAATTTGCCAGGGCCTTTCTCAAGTGTGTGTATGACTTTTTATACTTCAGGTTCAGGGGATTGAAACCATTTGCCTATTCATGATGAGACAGTCTCTCATGAAATTGTCTTCCTGTTAGGTTTATTTCCCAGTTTCTTTAATTTGTACAAGAAGGTTGGATTAGTGGCTAAGACAAATTCTAAATTAGTTTGAATCTTTTTATAGTTCTGCGAAAAATACTTTTATGATCTTATCAAATTATGTTTTGTGAAACATTGTTATAAACATAACTGAAATACATAGGGCTAATTTTTGCCTAAATGCATGCATAAAACTGTGGTATCAGACATTTTCCTAAGACAGTATTTGACCCATATAATAACAAATCTCAAAGTGTTTTAACACCTGTCATTCCTTTTGAAGTCAAGCCAGGTTTGGGCCCCTGATGAAAAACTTACAGTACCTGACAGTTTTAAGAGGCTTTTCAAGTCTAACCTTAGTAATGGGTAATTTTTTGACATCTCTATGCTGAATTCTTAAGGAATATGATTTTTATCTTCAAGAATATACTTGCAGCCACCCAAAAGTAGATAATAGCACTAAAGCAGCAGTTATATCCTTTGCTGTATCTCTCACTTGATTTTATTTTTACAGTAATCTTTATGGATACTTGAGTAATAATTCACCAATGCCTGTTGTAGTAGACTCTTGTCATATATTCCTTACACTTGCCAACTTCAAAATTGGAAGTATGCCATCATGAGGAATTTCTATTGACAGTCTGACCTTTCTAGTATGCATTCACACAGTTTCCTGCACTATCAAAATTATAACCGCAGTTTAAGAACATGCTTAAGAAATCTCGCCTTGTGTAGCTCTTATGGAGGCATAAATGTGTCACAAAATTGACCAGATCAAAATTTAATTTTGAAATTTACAAAAGCAAGGAAGTCTGGTCATACAGAGGAGTTGTATCCTGGCAAGCGAACTGGAAATCGATAAACACAACAAACAACTTGAGGAACTATATCAAATTGTTCCAGGAAGAGTTTTCCCACAGCATTTGAGACAAAGAATAATGCAATACTTTGTTAGGTCCCAAGCTTTTGTAACTCATTTTCATCAACACTGTATTTAATACCACTCTTTATAAATGCATCGTTCTTAACAATAAATTTTTATTTTTAAAGGGATCATAGTCAACTTATTCAAGCAGGAAT
>NW_005842780.1:470783-484731 GCF_000455745.1 Alligator sinensis | reverse complement strand
AGGAATGGAATAGCTTTTTATGTCTTTCAGTTGCAAATCATATTCAAAATTGTCATAAATAAAAGACATCTTTTTCTCTACGTTCTTCATTTTTAAAAATATTTTAAAAGCACTTTTTTGTCATTTAGTGTATCTGACACTTCCCCTTCATAGCCCAATTAAATTAATCATTTTAATTTCTGAGTTGATGTCTTTCACAAAGTCAGATTAGGGAAGATTTTAGAAATTATAAAAGAAATGAGAGAGATTTAGGCAAAAGATTCCGTATCTTAGTGTTTTCCACTTTTTTGTTTTGCAGTTTACTAGATTTCAGTTTGGTGATATCTAGGGGTCTGGGTTTTTCATTCACCATGAAAAAACATGGTAAAACCCAGATTTTTCTCCTTTAAAGGAGAAAAACTTTGGGCAACAGTGGTTTTCCCCTTGCAGGCTGGCAGAGTTCCAGCCTGCTGGGGGAGTGGAAGGACAGTGGTCAGGCAGGGGGCGCCAAGCACAGGCCACCAGGCAGCCTGGAGAGCAGCTACCAGCAGGTAAGTCTGGGGAGGGGGATGGGAATTGAGGCCCTCATAGTGAGGGAGGGAGTTGGGCAGGGCTGGGGCTAGGGCTGGGGCTGCTGCCGTGCCGGTTTGGTGCTCAGGGCATGGGGCCAGAATGTGCAGCTGCAGGAAGTGAGACAGGGCCACAGGCAGCTTGTCCAGAGGGTGGCGGGGGACTATGGGGGGTTCATACCCCGCCAGATTTGTGCATAGGGTAGGAGCTGCCTGCTCTGGGCTTAGGCTCCCCATTCTGTTGTCCTTCCCCCAGGGCCTCTGCAGCCTGGCGGGTGGGACCCAATACGGCAGGGCATAGTGGGGCAGGGAAGCTTGGTCCTGCCACCATGAGCCTCATGCTGCCATGGTAAGCAAGGCATCCCTGGGGTGGCCGCATGGAGTTGTGCCCTTCACTGCTGGTCGTAGGCAGGGGGCATTTTGTTATGGCGATGCAAAACTCACGGCAGCGGCATTGAGCTTCCCTGCCTCACCCCACTCTGCCCTGCCATGCCGGGCCCTGCCTACTGGGATGTGGAGGCCCCAGTGGGAGGGCAGCAGGGCAGGGAGCCCAAACCCACGGCAGGAAGCCCACATCCACCCCTCCCCAGTGGGCTCTGCTCCAGCTGTGCTGCCTGTGGGGGAGGGGAAGCCGGGTTCCACACACTGTGCCACAGCAGCCACCACCTCCCACGGGTGGCAGACAGGACTTGGGTGCTGCTGCAGATGGCCAGGGGGCTTCAAACCCAGGTCCCTGGCCCCGTAGCTCTAGCAGTTGGGGGCCCCCTCTGGCAGGGCTGAGGAGAGGGTAGGTGGCTGTGGCTAGGGAATGCGGGACACCAGCAAGGCCCAGGGACCTGTGGCTAGGGAGTGAGGAGCACTAGCAGGGTTGGGGGGGCTATGGGTGGGGAGTAAAGGGCACCAGCAGGGCTGGGGGGATATGAATTGGGAGTGAGGGGCAACAGCATGGGCAGGGCACTGGCATATGAGAGCTACTCAGCACCATAAAGCAGTGGGGGGGACAACTCAGCTGGACCCACATCCTGGTGAGCAAAGGGGCACTGGGAGCTCTGATTTTCCATGATAAAAACCCCAAAATGAAACAACAACATTTATAGATATTTAGAATTTACTTAGAATTTAGCATATTATAATGATTGAGGTGTACTGGTATGCTCGCAAATTGCTTTAAAATGGTAATATATCAATAAAACATTTTGTTTAACTGATACCTATGTATATAGTGGCGCTTCATTTTAATCACGAAAAAACATGGTTTTTCAGGGTTTTAATCAGAAAAGTTGGGGTTTTTATCAGAGAATTTTGAATTTTTAAATAGAGAAAACCAGGATCCCTGGTGATCTCTCTCTAAATTTTAGAGGGTGGACTGCTCTATGGCAAGCATGAGACATTCAAACAAAAATGTTTATCAATTACTATCACCAATCCCTTGCTCAAGACAGACATGGTTCTATCTTGATCAGATGGTTGGACTGGATGGTGTATTCTTGCCTCTGCATTTTTGTTACCTGCAATAACTCTTGCCCAATTTTCTGTACAGCTTACCGATATGATCAATTAAGTAGTCACAGCTGACAAAGTGTTTTCATAAGGCTTCTGGGTTAACTTCCCAATACAATAAATAGAAAACTGGGACTGGGGAAGTCTTGACTCTTGAATATTTCACAACTAAAATATTCCAAAACCCTCAACAATCCAAGCAAGCACATTTTCCCAAACTGCTCTCCCTTCTTTCTTTTCTTTTTTTTTCTTTTTGTACACTTGTCAGATTTAAACTGACATTGCAAACTCTTTGGAAAGGAGGTTTTTTTATTTGCATGCTTATTACACTAAATAAATATTAACATTTTAAAATGGAATTGCAAGCATATTTTCAAGAAGAAGCTGTTAGTTACAGGACCTACTGATAGAACTTGCTGTTTTAATGGAAAAAGTAAAAGCTTGTGAGCATCTGGATTCTTTTTCTTTTCAAGTAAATAATAACCCTGAGGTACTCAGCTAGAAAACTGGAGTAATGAACCCAAGTTACTAGAATGTATTGAGGGCATATGTGTCACTGTTGTTCCTAGTTCCAGGATTACCAGCTGAAATGCAGACTGAAGCACAAACTAATTGCCATAATTGAATTTTGCACATGATTATTAAAAACAAAGAAATGTGGGAAAAGTGGAACTATTTTACTGGAAGGTAATTCATATGGATGGTTGGGAGAAGCTTGTGTTGTTTGTTTTATAATGTTACATTTTACAAAGTGACAGAATGGCCCTGTGCTGCCAGAACTTGAATAAAGTATTTTTTCAAATGTTCCACTTCAAATATTCCTCCATACACACTATGTTCCGTTTTTCTAATAATCCATTTTTAACTTTCTTTTCATTCCTTCAAATATGTATTTATACATACTCTCATTATCCCCAAATGTTAATGCCATTCCCCTGGCACCATCCCAGTTACTGCATTTTTTCAGCTGCTAGTGCTTGTACCCTGCCTTTATATCTTAATTACTAGTTTCTATACTTGGTAACCCTGCATCAAGGGCTAGGGACAGACATTCAAAAAGCCCAAGCCCAAATTGATTCAATGTTTGTGGGTTAGTCTACCCTGCAGAGATTGAACTGGTTTGCAAGTGGGTAGACATTCCCTTTTCATTCTGGAAATGCAAGCACATGCCTGCAGTGGCTGAGGCCAGAACCCCAGGGCACTAGGGCAGCCCTCCCACCCCTTCCACAGGGAAGCTGAGTTGAGGGGGTGGGGGAGGCATGGCTAGGCACTGGCAGGCATAAGTATGACTGAGGAAGGGTTTAAACTCCCACCTTGGTTTGCAGGGTTCAGTGGGTGGGGGCAGAGGGAGCTTGGCTAAACAGGTGCATGGCTACATCCCTATGACAGTGGAGGAGGAGGGAGGGAGCTCTGCCCGCCACAGCGGGTCCCTGACAGCCAGGAGCAATCCAGGCAGGCATCTCTACTGCCCGGACTCAGAGGAGAAGTCTTCTCCCTCCTTCTCCTGCCTGTCCCCCATTGCTGCGGGGCGGGGAGGGGGGCCCTGTGTGGCACTTCCTGGCCTCAGAGGGGGACTTCTCTTCCTCCTCCTCCACCCTCCCTGTCATGGGGGGGTGGGGCTCTGTGCAGTGCTGGAGGGGGACTCTTCCCCTTCCTCCTCCTCCCCCTGCCCCTCCCCCCCCACACCATGGGGTGGAGAAAAGGGGCTCTGTGCAACACTGCCTTACCCCAGAGTGGGACTCCCCCTCCTGTTCCCCGCTGCCGCAGGATTGGGAGAAGGGTGCGGCACTACCTGGCCTGGCCCGGCCCAGCACAGCCCAGCCTGGGCGCAGGGAGCAGTTGTCACTGAGCCTTAGCCGCTGGGGATGGCCCTGCCCCTGTGGCACGGGCTAGCCCCACTCGGCCCCAAACAGCTGCATGGCTGGACCAGGCCAAAGGGGCAGGGCCCTCCCCAGTGGCTACAGCTTAGTTACGGGGAAGCCGAGCCCTGTCCAAAAAGAAGGTACCGGGTAGCGTAGGGCCTCTGAAGGATACGCTAGGAAGTCTAGTGGTCACACCAGATGACAAAGCTAACCTCTTTAACAATTTCATTGCCTCCATATTTTTGAGCAGGGACCAGGGCATCCCCTACACTGGGATCCCTGACACCCAGGGGAGGCGCTGCCAGGCCCAGGGTCAGTGAGGACCTAGTCAGGAAACTTCTGGTGGGACTAGACATGTTCAAATCAGCAGGTCCTGACAATCTCCACCCCAGAGTGCTGAGGGAATTAGCAGAGGTCATTGCAAGACCCCTGGCACAGCTCTACGAGCACTTATGGTGCTCTGGTGTGATGCCAGAGGACTGGAAAAGGGCCAATGTGGTTCCCATTTTCAAAAAAGGGAGGAAGGAGGACCCAGGAAACTACAGGCCCGTTATTAGTCTTACCTTGGTCCTGGGGAAGCTCTTTGAGAAAATAATCCAGGAGCACATCTGCAAGGGACCAGCAGGGGGGATCATGCTTAGGGGCAACTGACATGAGTTAATTTGAGGCAGGTCCTGTCAAACCAACCTGGTGACCTTCTATGAGCAGGTCACAAAATGCTTGGATGCAGGTGTCGCGGTGGACATAGTCTTTCTGGACTTTAGGAAGGCCTTCGACACTGTCTCTCACTGCATTCTCATTAAGAAATTAGACAACTGTGGCGTTGATGCCTACACAGTCAGATGGGTCACAAATTGGCTGAAGGGTCGCACCCAGAGAGTGGTGATGGATGGTTCATTTTCGACCTGCAGGGATGTGGGCAGTGGGGTCCCCCAGGGCTTGGTTCTTGGGCCCGCGCGTTCAACATCTTCATCAGCGACTTGGATGAGGGGGTGAAAAGCCCTCTGTTCATATTCGCGGATGGGGAATAGTGAGCATGCTAGAGGAGAGAGGCAGGCTGCAACTAGATCTAGACAGGGTGGGTGGATGAGAGCAGGGTGGGTGGATGAGAGCAGGATGGGTTTCAATACTGACAAGTGCAAGGTATTGCACCTGGGGAGGAAGAACTAGCAGCATACCTACAGGCTGGGGAACTCCCTTGTCAGCACAGAGGCAGAAAAGGATCTTGGAGTCATTATTGATTCCAAAATGAACATGGGCCACCAATGTGAGGATGCGGTCAGGAAGGCTAACCGCACCTTGTCATGCATCCACAAATGCATCACGAGCAAGACCAAGGAGGTGATCTTCACTCTCTATGCGACATTGGTCAGGCCGCAGTTAGAGTACTGTATCCAGTTCTGGGCGCTGCACTTCAGGAGGGATGTGGACAGCATCGAGCAAGCTGAAGTGCTCTGGGTCAAGATCCAGGGGGGGCAAGGCGAGAGGGATTTGACGGTGGGGGTCTATTACAGACCCCCCAATCAAGAGGAGGAGCTGGACAGGGAATTTTCAGGCCAGCTTGCGGAGACACTAAAAGCAAGGGATGTAGTTGTCATGGGCGATTTTAATTACCCGGACATCTGCTGGGAGGAGCAGTCAGCCGGGACGGACCGCTCCAGGAGGTTCTTGGCCGAGTTGCAGGACCTCCACTTGATTCAGGAGGTGCACAGTCCCACCAGAGGAGATGCTCTGCTGGACCTGGTCCTGGCCACAGGCGACGACCTGGTAAGAGGCCTCCAGGTTCTTGACCACCTGGGCAATAGTGATCATCGCATGCTGGAATTCACCATCCAGCGTAGAGTGTCAAGGGCCCGCAGCAAGGTGGTGGCCCTAGACTTCAGGAGGGCCAACTTCAGTGAGATGAGGAGATTAGTGGGAGAGGAACTGGGGTCCTTGAGGGCAGAGGAACTCAGCGTCCAAGAGGAGTGGTCGTTCCTTAAGGAAACGATACTCGGGGCCCAAGGGGTGTCCATCCCGACAAGAAGCAAAGGGGGCAGGAGTGTCCGGAAGCCCCCCTGGCTCACCAAGGGTGTCCGGGAATGCCTGCTTGCCAAAAGGGTGGCGTACGCCCGGTGGAAGGGGGGTGTAATCTCCAAAGAGGAGTATACCTCCTCTGCTCGGGCCTGCAGGCGGGCTGTTAGGAAGGCCAAGGCGGAGATAGAGCTCGGATTAGCGTCCAGGATTAAGGATAACAAAAAGTCCTTTTTCAAATATATTGGGAGGATGAAGAAGGCGCCGGGTAATGTGGGGCCCCTGCAGGATATGCGGGGCAATCTGGTGGTTGCGTCAGAGGATAAAGCGGACCTCTTTAACCAATTCTTCACCTCCGTTTTCTTGTGCAGGGACCGGGACTTCCCTGCTGTGATAGAAGCCGGACGCGAGGGGATCGCCTTCAGACCTCAGGTTGGGGAGGACCGGGTTAGAGAGCTTCTGGAGGGGCTGGACGCGTTCAAGTCAGCGGGTCCGGATGCTCTCCACCCCAGGGTGCTGAGGGAGCTGGCTGGGGTTATTGCAGGGCCCCTGGCACGGCTCTACGAGCGATCGTGGTGCTTGGGCCAGGTGCCAGACGATTGGAAGGTAGCTAATGTGGTCCCCATCTTCAAAAAAGGGAAAAGGGAGGACCCGGGCAATTATAGGCCCGTCAGTCTTACCTCAATCCTGGGGAAGCTCTTTGAGAAGATCATCAAGGAGCACATTTGTGATGGGCCGGCATCCGAGATGATGCTCAGGGGCAATCAGCATGGATTTATTAGGGGGAGATCATGTCAGACCAACCTGATTGCCTTTTATGATCAGGTCACAAAGGCCATGGATGCAGGTGTCGCGGTGGATGTAGTCTTTCTGGACTTCAGCAAGGCCTTTGACACCGTCTCTCACCCCATCCTAATTAATAAACTAGGCGACTGTGGCATAGATGCCTACACGGTCAGATGGATTGCAGATTGGCTGAAGGGTCGCACTCAGAGGGTGGTGGTGGATGGATCATATTCGACTTGGGGGGAGGTGGGTAGTGGAGTCCCTCAGGGCTCGGTCCTGGGCCCTGCGCTGTTCAATGTCTTCATCAGCGATCTTGATGTTGGGGTGGAGAGCAACCTGTTTAAATTCGCTGATGACACCAAAATTTGGGGGGAGGTGAGCACGCTAGCAGGGAGAGAGAGATTGCAGAAGGATCTGGATAGGTTACAGGGGTGGGCAGACAGGAACAGGATGCGTTTCAATACGGACAAGTGCAGGGTGCTGCACTTGGGTAGTAGGAACCAGCAGCACACTTATAAGATGGGGAGCTCCCTACTTGAGAGCACGGAGGCGGAAAGGGATCTTGGTGTCATTATTGACTCCAAGATGAACATGGGCCGACAATGCGAGGTCATGGTTGGCAGGGCTAACCGGACCTTGTCGTGCATCCACAGGTGCATCTCGAGTAGAGCCAGGGAGGTGATCCTCCCCCTCTATGCGACGCTGGTCAGGCCGCAGCTGGAGTATTGTGTCCAGTTCTGTGCGCCCCATTTCAGGAGGGATGTGGACAACATGGAGAGGGTCCAGAGGAGGGCCACCCGCATGATCCGGGGACAACAGGGCAGACCCTACAGTGAGAGACTGCGGGACTTGAACCTATTCAGCCTCCACAAGAGAAGGCTGAGGGGGGACCTGGTGACCGTCTATAAACTCACTAGGGGGAACCAGAAGGGTTTGGGGGAGACGCTGTTTCCCCTAGCCCCTGCTGGCATAACAAGGAATAATGGGCACAAGTTGATGGAGAGGAGGTACAGATTGGACATCCGAAAAAACTACTTCACAGTCAGGGCGGCTAGGAGCTGGAACCAACTTCCAAGGGAGGTGGTGCTGGCCCCTACCCTGGGGATCTTTAAGAAGAGGCTGGATACTTACCTGGCTGGACTCATTTGAGTCCCGTTTTTGTTTTTAGGGTGAGTGGTTTTGTTTGTGTTTTTGGGTTGTTCTCCCGCCCTGGCGGGGGGTCGGGCTAGAAGATCTATTAGGTCCCTTCCGACCCTAAAACTATGAAACTACGAGCGGGTCCAGAGGAGGGCCACTCACATGATCAGGGGGCAACAAGGTAGGCCCTACAAACAGAGGCTATGGGACCTAAACCTGTTCAGCCTCCACAAGAGAAGGCTGAGGGGTGATCTGGTGGCCATCTACAAACTGGCCAAGGGGGACCAGCAGGCAATGGGAGAGTCCCTGTTCCCCCCGAGCAATACTGGGAGTAACTAGGAATAATGGCCATAAGTTGACTGAGAGTAGATTCAGGCTAGATATCAGGAGGCACTACTTCACAGTCAGGGCGGCTAGGATCTGGAACCAACTTCCAAAGAAAGTGGTGCTTGCTCCTACCCTGGGGGTCTTCAAAAGGAAATTAAATAATCACCTTGCTGGGGTTGATTGACCCTACCCTACCAACTACGAGCTCAGCCTGGCCCAGAACACATGGGCAGTGGCTGGCCAGGCAGCAGGCTACCCGGGCTGGCTCAGAGGTGCCAGCGGGCCTGGAGCCTGGTAGCTGCCTGCCACAAGGGCTGCCACAGGCGCACAAGCCCCTGTGGCACCTCTGAGCCAGCCCGGGTAGCCCACTGCCCAGCCAGCTGCTGCCCATGCATGCCGGGCCAGGCTGTGCTCACTGACGGGGCTCCACTTCCCTGTCACTGAGTTGCAGCTGCTGGGGAGGGCACTGTTCTCATGGTCCAGCCCAGCCATGCAGCTATCTTGGCTGGGGATGAGCAGGGCCAGCCTGGGCTGCGGGAGCAGTGCCACCCCCAACGGCTGTGGCTCAGTGACAGCTGCTCCCTGCACCCAGGCTGGGCCAAGGCAGGCAGTGCCGCACAGAACCCCCTGCCCTGCCCCACGGCAGGGGAGAGGAGGGGGAAGAGTCCCCCAAGTGCTGCACAGAGCCCCCCTCCCCCGCAGCAGCAAGTGCCCAGTGTGGGGGGAGAGGAATTAACTCCCTCCTTGTCCCCTTAGCTTTAACGAGGCTATACCGAAACAGCTGCAGTCCCTGCTAGTGTGACAGGGAAGAGGGAGGGAATAAACCCCATCCTGGGCACCCTGACAGAGGCTGCTCCCCAACCCCATCCCCTTGCCCCTCCAGCAGCAGGGGTGGGGGCATGGCCAGATGCTGTCCCAGCATGCCTCTGTTAAAGTGAAAGGGGCAGAATCATAGAAAAGGGGAGGGGTTTGAATCATAGATTCCTTCTGCACTCTTCTCCTCCCCCCCGCCCCCATCACACCTGGGGTCTGCTAGCCCCAGCCACCACCTCCAGCTCAGCCCCTCACTTGCAGACAGGCAGACCCCGATTGCTGGCTGCAGGGGGGTGGGGGAAGGGATGGAGGGAAGAATTAACCCCTTCCCTGCCCACTTTCCCTTAACGGGGCCATGCCGGGATGTATCTGGCCAGCCCCTGCCTCTGCTCAGACTAGAGAGAAGAAGGACAGGGCCAGCCCTGCTCTATGAAGCAGAGAGTACAGTCCAGCCCAGGGCTGCAGAGCATGCTGGGATGCTGGAGTATTCTGGTTTAACTTAAACCCGGAAGGTGTCTGGGACAGAAGTTACATAAACCAGTTGAACCCAAATCAGTTAAGTCTGATGCTACATTCAGCCAGGTTACATTGAACCAGGTTTATCTTAAACCAGTTTTGGCCATTTTGAAATTGTCTTAGGTGTACTGAGCTTATGTTCTGTTACAGGTTTAAGCCAGTTTCTGATCACTTAAATAGGTTTATGTGTAACTTCTGTCCCTAGCCAAGATGTGTGGTGGCAAGTATGTTATCCTCTGACCAATGCAGGCAAGTAGTTGTTGTCTGTGGTTGGAGTGTATGGGGGAAGTGGATCCTCTCTGGTGTACTTAGACAGTAAGTTTACTTTGATTCTGGAAGGTGTTCCTTGGCTTGTGTGAGTGATAGACTCTGAAGATGATGAGAAGTAGATTTCAGTTGCTACAGAGCAGCAGCTACTATTGATTCCTTTTTCCTTTCTTATCTCTCCCTTTTGTATTGTTGGAGCTGTTAGCAAGGTGTAAGGATGAGGAAATATGGAGCTTCCTCTGTGCAAATTAGATGCACTAACGTAGGGAGTTCCTGAAGGGCCTTCTCCTAGGAACAGGTCCTGTTCCAGGAGAAAGAGCTAAATAAAGATCCAACCTTAGCCTTTTTCATGTGTATAATTGATTTCGGTCTTCTAACTTTTACACCATGTTTTGTTTTTTCCTGGACTTCTTGAATTTGCAGAGCCTGAATTCTAGTTGTGGTCAACAAGGGACTTAAGTGGTGTCTTACCAGCAGGCTTTGAATCTGTTCATATACATATTGGAAGTCTTACCTTTGCCCCCACTACATCCCAATTGTACTTTCAATTGAGGCTTTCCATGTGCATATGCAGCCCTCATTCAGCATAGCCAGTTTGGTCACCCTTTCTTAGCCTCCTCTAGTGCCCCAACATAGGCAAGTGCATGGAGTACTACACTGTTGTGACACCTGTCAATATAAAACCCTACAGAAGACTACTGCAAATCATTGTGTATTTGAGCAGCCCTAAGATGATAACAACTTAGGTCAGGGGCTGAACTGGAGCTGCCCTAGCTTAAAACTTTCCTGTCTTGTAATAAAACTCTAGGTAATTTACTTAATCTAACTATGCTGCTTTTTTTTTTTTTTTTTTTTTTTTTTTTTACTCTTCCAGTCAAAATGCTATGGCCAGACGGTGCTGACAGAAGTTTATAAACACCTAAATTTAATTGAGTCCGACTACTTTGGAATTGAGTTCCAGAACATCCAATCATACTGGGTATGTAATAGTTCCTGATAAATTACTCACAGTAAATAAGGCTTGAATGAGTGCTGTTACTAGACTGTCGGAAGTAGTTTTGAATCCCATGTAACTTTTCTGAAGAATGTAGACTCGGTGACCTATCAGGTCAACCTACTGCTCCAGAAATATGTAAATTAAAAATACATAAAGGAATCTGAATGAACTTCCAAACTCTACTCCTACAAAAATTAGCTGGTTGATGATGCTTCTGTTTTTATCAGAGAAGATTGATTCTATTAATTAAATGCTCTGTCTCAGCAAGAAAGAGCCCCTTTCTTTCCTTCCTTGTTCTGCCTGTATTGTTGGGGTTGCTTGAGCTCCAGTTCTTTCCTTTCCCAATATTTTCACTAGAAACTTCAGAGCAATGGTTCTCAGTCAGGGAACTATGGCCCCCTAGGACGCCATGAGATCCTTTTAAGGGTGATGCAAGGTAATGTTTAATATTAACACTGTTAGCTGTGCAAGCACCTGCATGTGATTCACAAGGTAAACCCAGAGATTTCAAATAGGTATCCCTGGTGTCAAAACCATTCTGACCTGCTGTGGTCTTTTGAGTACTTTGCAAAAACAATTGTGCTTTTTGCATAATCAAAAGCAAGTGAAAGCTAAGAGGTGGGATTTTCTAAGTGATGCTTTGAGTCTAGAAAGGTTGAGAATCAGTGCTTCAGTGTGTTTTGGATGACTTCTTTACCAATGTTTTCTTTTAAAAGGAAATATTGACAAGACAGAGACTGTTCTTTTATAATTCGTATACGCTGCCATAGTTTTGGCATACATATTCTACACTGCTTCTTGACATTTTTCTAGGTTTGTTCTGTTTATGCTGTCTACCTGTTTAGCATTATTTATTGATTTTTTTTTTATCAGAAAATTCAAATAAAACATAAGATGCTTTCCCCTATAAAATGAAACTGGCTCAAAATGTAGGGTCAATGCAACATTAATTCGGTCATGTTATACCTATGTAATGTTTTGTTTCAATGTGCTGCATTTCTGGCCTCAGTGCATTTCTCCAGGGGGAAAGCATCTAATTTGCTAAATGTTTACACGTACATGAGCGCAAGTTAAGACAGTGGAGTTATTTTATCTTCTGAGAATAGATGCACATGAATACAATCCTTCTGTTCACCTCTAATCCTTCTGTCAATACCCTAGTTTATTATGTTGTGCCTTGCAAATAAGGCAGCATGATTTCTGACCTACTGCTTATTTTCCCAGAACCTTCTTTAGTGTAGTTTTTCTTCATTCAGTTAAGCCTTCCAATTCACAAGTGTTCAGAATGGATCAGAAACTAGAGAAGGCTTATAACAACACCAGTAAATGTTCCTCTTGTGCTGGGGCAGGCACAGATATAGTTGGGTTTCTGTTTCTTATGCAAAGCCTCCAGATTGTTGCTGTCAGCAGTTTGTGAGCTAGCTAAAACCCCCAACTTCTTTCAGACGCAAATGTAGCCAACAGAGACCAAGTTAAAAAAGTCACTTAACTTCACAGTAATTCATCTTGAAAAATGAATGTGCACAAAGTATTTTATTAGTGGCATATTTGTTTCTTTTCTTAAAACAGAAAGAAACATGAGAGCACATACTTAAGGATCATGCTTTCCTATTGTATCACACGAATAAGTGTGGAAATCTTTGTGAAGTCCAATTCCTGAAACAAACTCCATGTTATCCCCCATAGACAAGGCAAGAGGTAAAAAAAATGAAAAACAAACCTTGTCCCAGATTTCCCCTGTGTATGTAAAACTAAGAATCTGGAGGCATGAAGTGACCAAATTCTGCAAACTCTAACTTGTGGGTGCAGGGTGGTTTCTGCATTGTTGCCAAGCCCACTTCTTTTAGCACCGGTGATATTGGTTGGTCCTTGCTGATGTGACTTCTTACCTACTTTGACCAGGCAGATTTATAGCAGTATGCTTAATCTTCATGCTTTTTGATATATGTTTTTTGTGTCTTGAAATACACCTACTTTAAGTTCAACCCATAGTTAAGTATATTTGTTTAACTATATGGAAAAAGTTGCTGAACTCATTTAGTATGTACTGTTTTCATTTGAAATTGTTTTGTATTTCATGCAGCATATAGATATGAATTTTAATTGTTAACTTTGCATACTTCCAGATTTGGCTCGAACCTATGAAACCTGTTGTTAAACAAGTACGGAGTAAGTACTTATTTAGCTTTTTAAAAAAAAGTTTAATTTTAATATTCATGTGTTTAAGATGGCAAACTGTGAAAATAAGCTACTTGATTTTCCAGTCAGGCTTGCTGATCTTGTGTTTATCTCTACCATACATAGATATTAAATGCCCATCTACAAACTCCAAGCATGTAAGATGGATTAGAACCTTCTAACAGCATCTACAGTTTCTAGAGTTTTTGTTGTCCTTTCTATTTTTCTATGGCATTGAATACTGTATGGTGTATGTGCTCTTTTGATTAATACATACAGATATTCTTTTTTATAGAATACTTAACCTGTTGCTCTTTTAAAAACTTACATCTGGTTTAGTAAGTTGTTCTTTGCCCTGTAAAAGCACAATTTTTTTAGGTGTTGCAAGCTTTCAACTTCCCCTTAAGCCATGGGACTTGAAGGTGTTCAGCCCATCACATTGTTGAATCCCAAGTGAGCCATTAAACAGAGATGCCTTTTTTAGCTTTCATACTAGGGTGACCACTAGTCCCTAATTGGGCAAGACAGTCACGGAATGGGAACCTCAAATCCTGGTCCCGGACTGCGTGACTCTAGGACAGCATTTGTCCCAGATTTGCAGTGTTGTGCAGGGTTTCAGCTTTGCAGGCTAGCAGCATTCCAGCCTGAAAGGAGCTGCTGGGAGCAGGACACAGGAGGTGCCACGTGCATGTGCACACCCACACTCATGCATGTGGCCAGGAACACAGCCAGGCACCCTGGAGAGCAGCTCCCTGCAGGTAAGTCTATGGGAAGATTGGAAGATATACTAACATTGCCTTCTTATTGTTCTGCCACACCAGGCTAAGTTAAATTCAGATAAAGGAGGTTCTTACAAGTGAGGAATACTCCCTATCTCTCTTTGAAGGACGGACAACAGCTACCAATGATCTTGTATAATTCATAGATTCATAGATTCATAGATGTTAGGATTGGAAGGGACCTCAATAGATCATCGAGTCCGACCCCCTGCATAGGCAGGAAAG
>NW_005842780.1:466485-470698 GCF_000455745.1 Alligator sinensis | reverse complement strand
CCGTTCCAGACCTTGGCCACTCTAACTGTGAAGAAGTTCTTCCTAATGTCCAATCTAAATCTGCTCTCTGCTAGCTTGTGGCCATTATTTCTTGTAACCCCCGGGGGTGCCTTGGTGAATAAAAACTCACCATTTCCCTTCTGTCCCCCCGATGATGAATTCTCTGCTGCTTTGAAGTTGCTTCCAGTGTTTGTCCAATAAACTACTTTGCAGCTGTCTTTTTGGTTTATTTTCTTTAATCTTTGAGATGTTATTTAAGGTCAAAAAAGAAGATTAAACTATATCCTGTGCTAATATCCTTTGAAACCTGCACTCAGATTAGAGCGCGTAACATGTCCAAGGGTGTAGGTTGTAGCCATGTTGGTCTAAGGACATAGGCAGACAAGGTTCTTTGGGTGAAACTGATATCTTTTATTAGACCAACTTAAATAGTTGGAAAACAAATTTTAATCAAGCTTTTGGGTTCAAAAATCTTTCGTCAGGCTGAGGAGGTTTCAGCAGTTGGTGTGTGCTCTTCCTGGATGGAATGAAAAATAAAGAAGCCAGGCTGGGCTGGTATGCATACAAGACAGGCGAGTCAATGGGTGAGAGACAGGCTGGGGGGCCTGAAACTGACTCAGCCTGATGAAGGGGTTTTGAACCCGAAAGCTTACTTAAAAATTGTTTTCCAACTATTTAAGTTGGTCTAATAAAAGATATCAGATTCACCCAAAGAACCTTGTCTAACATGTCCAAGACATTTCTGTTCTACAACAGAATTCAACAAGGCGCTTGCTTCCTATTTCTAATTACATAAATTTCATAGAATCACGAGTTCAAGGAAGTATGTTAGATTCCTACACCTGTCAACAACTTAATTGACCGATCTGCACAAGACTAGCTCCATTGATTAAAATAGTCTAAAACTTTTTATATTAAGGAGGAAAGTGTTTGACGAGCAGCACAGGAATACTGTAGAAATCCAGTATTTGTAGACCTTTTAAAAATTCTTGAGCCTAAAAATGACTATTAAAAATTAAGAAATGACCTAACTTAGCTTGCTCATAATACTGTTTTTCTAACTTTCACTTTCTTCATTGTCTTAAAAAGTCAGAGCACAGGAACTAGCTATGGAGGAAGGCTTCCTGAAGACATGGTCCAAGACCATAGTTCCATAGAATCACTGATGAAAAAATTTCATTATTGGCAGGTCATCTTCTTCTGTCTGCCTTATAGTAATTCTTGTTTATACAAAAGCTGTCTCCCTTGTAAAAGGAGTAATTTTCTAAGGACATTTGACAGCTCTTAAAAGCATCAGTTAGGCAATGGGATAGCTAGCAAGTACTGGCTCACTCTGCGCATTGTGTACCATATTAGAATATTTTGAGGAAGTATGCTATCAAATCATATATTGATGGCCAGGTGCTCTGTAATGACATTTCACCCTACAGTAGTGTCTCTGCCAACCACTGCCAGAAATAGGGAACTTGAAAAATTTTGTTGTTGAGGCTACTGTTTGTTGATCTGTCACCTTAATTAGTTTGTCTTTTCTTGGAACTTTAAAATTGCAATTATAGGCTATTAAAATCATTGGTTGCTTATTTTGTTATCTTTTGTTCCATGTTAAACCCTCAACTATTTACAAGTTTATTTTTTAAGCTGCAACTTAAGTGGTAACTCTCAGTAGAAATGCTGTCTTCTACATTCCTACCAAATGCTGAAATGTATTTTCCATTCTGTCCTGCATTTAAAATTGAATTGTGAAAGAAGCAAGCGTGTGCATCTGAGTGGTGATCTTTGAAAGCAACACTTGACTGCATGAACAGTGATTTAAGCTCTCTTTATTGCATGCTGTGACTAAATTAGAATTCTGAAAGGATATTCCCTGGAAAAAACAGAATTCAGATGCTGTGTACAGCTTTAAGAAGATAATTAACTATTAACAGCTAAAATAGTATTTTAATATGCATTAATTAGCAAGCAAAATTTGAGAGGCACGTTTTAACTAAAACTAAAATAATTTTTTTTTTGCTTTTGTATTTTAAATCAGTTAACCTTTTTTGTGGAATTACAGAATATATAACTTTCTCTTCCAAGACTTTAAGAGGGGAGAGTAGAACGTTCAAATGCTTTCCGTTTGCTATTAAATATCTCAAAACTGAAATGTGCTTCAGTACGTTCAAGTATGCATGACATGCAGCAACCTGAATACTAACAGATGTTTCAGACGGACAGGTTTTTTGTTTAAGCATTGAAAAAATAAAATCTGATTTGGCTTTAGTAAGGATTCTTCACACTATTCAGGTTGCTTTAAATTCAGCAACAGTAGAAGGTCTTTCAATATACTGGTACTTCCTCTCTGCTTGGTCATTCTTTCTGTTTCTTGTTTTAGAATCATAGAAAATTAGGGTTGGAAGGTACCTCAGGAGGTCATCTAGTCCAACCCCCTGCTCAAAGCAGGACCATCCCCAACCAGATCGTTCCAGCCAGGACTTTGTCCAGCCAGGCCTCTCTCCCCACCATCTCTCTAGGTAACCCACTCCAGTGCTTCACCATCCTCCTAGTGAGAGTTTTTCCTAATATCCATCTTAAATTTCCCTTGCTGCAACTTGATTTTGTATTTTAATTTCTGAACTAGCTGTTGGAGAGCACTGGGTGTCAAAATGGACTTTCATTTAATACAATTTGGATATACTTATAATCTATTAGCATGTAAATTGATACATATGTATTTGTTATGTAAATGATGCAGACATGATTTTGAGTCTTTACTGGCATGTCCTATTGTTTTTAAGGATGTTCAGTTTCTCAAAATGTTATTCTTGAATTGCCTTTTTCTGTTTGCCTGTTTTGATATACAATAATTTTACTTTTGTATGATATTCAATTAGGAATTCATTTTGAATTACTTAAGTAAAATATACAAGAATAGTTACAGATCTTTTTAAAGAATACATGCAGCAAAATGCTATGATTTATTGGAGCAACAGAAACTAATATACACTTATGTGGGTTTTTTTATTTTAACATCTCTGTTGTCTCTGTTCATAATACTCTATAGTCACTGCAGTGTAAAACCTGTGACCTGCTGGCTTTGTGTCAGGCAGTTAACAGTTTGCATGTAGAATAAGGCTTTTAAGTTAATTTGATCCAAGTTGTTAGCACCCATAGATGTGCTTTACCTGAAATGTGTTTAACACTTGTCAGAGGCAAGGATTTTGTGGGTGATATGGTTTATTGGACCAACTGCATGGTTAGGACAAACTTAGACAAGAGGGGAAGCCCACAGTTGATCCCCGTGAAAAGGCAGAGCTCCTTAATAATTACTTCACATCAGTTTTCCTGAAATCAGGCAAGAACTGATCACCAGACCAGGGGTGCAGGGAATACAGCAATGACAGCAGTCCTCCTAAAATCAGTCCAGAACAAGTGAAGACACTCTTAGATCATTTGGAAGTTTTCAAGTCGGCTGGTCCAGACGACCTTCACCCAAGAGTGCTGAAAGAGCTGGCTAAGCTCATAGCAGTGCCTCTGGCAAGGCTGTTCGAGGAGACATGGAAATCAGGAGTTGTCTCTAACAACTAGAAAAAGGCGAATGCGGTTCCCATCTTTAAGAAGGGAAAGAAAGAGGGACAACCCTGCCAACTATAGACTGGTCAGTCTGACTTTGGTCCTGAGAGAGATCTTTGAAAAAATTGTCAAGGAGGCCATCAACTACAAGATCGAATCTGGTGGGGTACTGAAAAGCAAGCAGCATGGCTTTGTAGAGGAGAGGTCATGCCTAACAAATCTGGTGTCCTTTTATGACCAAGTAATTAACCACCTGGACATGGGACAGGAGGTAGACATCAGCTACCTAGATTTCAGCAAGGCCTTTGATACTGTTTTGTATGAAATCCTCTCAGTTAAGTTGGAAAGTACTGGCCTAGACCAGGCTACAGTGAGATGGGTTGGGAACTGGCTCCGTGGCCGATCCCAACGAGTTGTAATTGATGGGGTAGCCTCATCCTGGAATGCCATCTCCAGTGGTGTCCTCGAGGGGTCAGTGCTCGGGCTTGAGCTCTTTAATGTCTTTCTTAATTACATGGATGAGGGAGTGGAGTGAAAAGTGCAGTGATTAAGTTTGCGGATGATACCAAGCTGTGGGGACAAGCAGGTACGTCGGAGAACAGGTCAAAGGTTCAGAAAGACTTTGACAGGCTGGTCCTATGGGCTGAACAAAACCATATAAGGT
>NW_005842780.1:425926-466439 GCF_000455745.1 Alligator sinensis | reverse complement strand
ACATAGGAAGAACCCTCACCATACCCATATAGTGGGTGGTGGTCCACTGACTGGCACTGCATCCAAAAGGAACCTGGGGGTGTCAATTGACCAGAGAATGAATATGAGCCACCAGCGTCACAAAGTTGCCAACAGAGCAAATAGAATTCTGGTGTGCATCAGCAGATGTGTCGCCAACAGATGCAGAGAGGTGCTCCTCCAACTCTGTTCAGCATTGGTGAGGCCACAGCTGGAGTACTGTGTCCAGTTCTGGGTACCACACTTCAAGAAGGATGCGGACAAACTCAAAAGGGTGCAGAGAAGGGCCACCCGCATGATCAAGGGTCTGGGGGACAGGCCCTATGAGGAGAGACTTCAGGATCTGGGTTTGTTCAGCCTGAGCAAAAGAAGACAGAGAGGTGACTTGATAGCCGCCTACAAATATGTCAAGGGAGA
Source organism: Alligator sinensis (assembly GCF_000455745.1). NCBI lineage: Eukaryota > Metazoa > Chordata > Crocodylia > Alligatoridae > Alligator > Alligator sinensis. The sequence continues at coordinate 466,004 of NW_005842780.1, read as the reverse complement.
ACACCAGGATATAGGAGAACAACTTTTCAGAAAAGCCCCCCTGGGAAGACGCGGACCAATGGACACAAGCTAGTTGAGGAAATGTTTTGTCTAGACATAGGGAAAAACGTCTTTTCCATATGGGTAAGTAGAATCTGGAACACACTTCCAGCAGAGGTGGTGCAGTCACCATCCGTGGCAGTCTTTAGGAGGAGGCTGGACGAATATTTCGTTGACCTTGTTTGAGCCCAGTTACCTCCTGTCCATGGCAGGGGACCAGACTTGATGATCTTACAGGTCTGTTCTAGTCCTTCTTTCTATGATACTATGATTCTATTTCAGATACCACAGTACTTTTTCCTCAAGTCTAGGGGAGAAGCAGACACAGCAGAGCTAAATACCTTTAACACTTGTGGCAGTTCATCTCTACAGAAGTTCAATCCATACATACAAGCCTGTGGTACAAGAGGTGTTGTATATGTGCAGTGGGCTTGTATTGACTTGGCACAGTACTTTCCAATGTGTTCAGTGTTGGCTTAACTTTGCTGCCTGCAGAAGTGGATTTAAGCCAGTGCACAGGGCTTTCAAAATAGAGCAACAATTTTCAGGACTTACAAAACTATTCTAAACTAGGTTTATGATGGAAATGGTTGCGTTATAGACTCATCCTAAATTCTGGGCGGGGTGAGAGGAAAAATCCCTTTTAATCAATATGGTTTTGCCTTCCCATGGCTATTCTGGCAATTCCAGTTTCACAAATTTGTGTGAAAAATATCTGATTTACAGTCTGGAGCAGATCAGAAAGCCCTTTGACTATCTTTGCATATTTTCTTTTGATACTGGATAAATGGATGCAAATCCATCCCTCACTATAGTTCTTCAATAGGCATCCAATTGAGGGGAATATGAGGCATGCCCTGAGGAACTGTCAGTTTTTATAGCCAGTCCCTGGAGACTTGCTGAATAAACTACACAGTGTTCCCCACATTATACTCTCACAGGGCATTTTTGTGTTCAAATTTAACTTCTTGTTATAAACTTCTTAGGTTTTGAATGGTCTATTCTTGCCCAAATATGTGGATTTTTGAGAGTCTGTTTTTATTTTTATCACCTGTTTTCAAAGGAGATTAATATTTTTTTTAAACAGAAAAATTTGAGGTCAGATTTTTTAGTCCAGGGCAATTGAAGTGTCTCAATGTCACCAAGAACAATGAAGCTTTCAAAACATAGTAGACTGTTATCTTCTTCAGCTGTGAACCTTGAATTATTTAACATTGTGAGGCTTTATTCCCAGTCATCTTGTGAGCTGTGTGTGTCAGAGAACATGGAGGGAAAGTGCTACTATCAAAAGCAGAGGTTGTCAGCGAGAAATGGGGAACCAGATGTCACAATATTATACTGAAAACAAAGTAAAATCAATGTTTTGTTCAAGCATTGTGGTGTTAAACAAGGACATCTGGTCCCCCTTCAACATTTTAGAATGCTTTGGCTAAGTACAGATGGTCTAAAATCTTCACAGGTTAGTCTAAGTTGTGTAGACTGAATCAATAAGCAAGTAAACAGGCATTCTCTTTTGATTCTGGAAATGCAGCCACATGCCTGCAGTGGCCCTGGCAAGAAGCATGCCTCCCTGCTTTGGCTGGAGCAGACAGCTTGGGCCAAGACTAGCTCACCCACCCTGCAAGGTGGGAGTTTGCAGGGGATGCTAGGGGATGTGAGTTAGCTTGAATTTGGAGGGTATCTGGGACAAAAGTTCAATAAAACAATTTAAACTAAATCAGTTCAGTCTGATACTATATCCATCCAGGTTTATCTTAAACTGGTTTTGGCCATTTTAAAGCGGTTTGTGTGTGCTGAACTTCTGTTACATTACAGATTTGAACCAGTTTCTGATCACTTATGCTAGTTTATGTGTAATTTCAGTCCTTAGCCTTTAAGTCTGCCAGTTATCAACACCAGAATACTGTTTTCTTAATCCTTTATAGTAATTTTAATTGGACCAGTTTGCTTTGTACCTGTTTAACATCCTCTGGAAAAGAAGTGGATTTTTAATTTGCTTCTTTGAGCAGAAATTTCTTTTGAAATGGCAATTGGTGTGTACTGTAGTGTGTAGAGTATAAGGCATTTCCATCAACAACATAGGGGAATGAAAGTTGATTAAAAGAAGGCTGCAGTTTCTTGTTCCTGCCCTCTATCTTGCTTTTTCTTTGAGATTTCTTCTGAGAGTTAGAAAAGAGGTAGACATTATCTGGGAGATTCCAGTAGTAGAAAACAGTCACCTCTTTTGAAGCTGTCCACTTCAGCTAGCTTTTTTGGGGTGAAGCCAGACTAGCCATGTGGAAGATACAGTGGCTTTTCTTTTGTCTTTCTGTCTTGTTTGTGTTGGACTATCTGCCATACATTTGGGCTATATGTAGATGTCTGGTGGGAATGTCTCTGTTTCTGTGCCTGGTTTCAATCTGTGTAATCCCTGGCATGATTAAATGCAGCTGTGTGGTAGCTATCATCCTGTGCTCTTTCCTTGGTTAAGGGGCTGTCAAGTTCCCTGCTGGTCTCTCTAGCTTGTTACAAATTGAAAATTTGGAAACAGCGTAAAATAATGTTACCAAAAATATCAAAAGGCTGTTTGAACAGGGGTCCTGCCTTGGCAGTCTGAATTTCCTGAGATGTATGTCATTGTAGTCTCACCCATAACATTGAATTAATATAGTTTTAACTGTTGATACACTATTTAAAATTGACAAATGAACTGCATTGGGTTATTGAAAATAGATGTTTGGTGGTAAAGCATGAGAGCAAAGACTAAACAATTATATCATGATAGCATCTTCAGGGAATTGCTGTAATTCCTCAGAAGTTAATACAGAAAATCTATTCATAACTGTACAATATACTTTTAGCATCAAGATTGGCTGAAGAACATTAATCCTTTTATTTCAAATTATCTGAATACTGGCATTCAGTAATGTTACAGTAAGCAACTGTAATATTCTTTTCAATTTGACAGCATATCATAAATTGAGGGTTCTGGATCTTTAGCCAGACAGATCAGTAGACTGCGTTTTAAAATTCCAAGTTACCATGATTTTGTTACTGTTGCTAAGTTTTTAATATAGTAGAGCGCAGTGTAGAACATTTCTAACTCAAACTGCCTGCTCTGTCTCAATTATTTAAATGGTATAGTTGTAGGTGCTTTGATTTTTGGAATTTAATATTTCATTAATATGACGATGCAAGGTTCACTTAGATTAGTAGTCACCAACCAGTGGATCTTGATCCACTGGTAGGTCTCGGAGCCTTTTGCAGTAGATCTCAGAGCTTCTTGGAGTTGATCTGAGGCTGGGGTGCAGGGCTGAGTACCCGTGTGCATGCCCTAGGCCAGCAGGTCAGTCCGTGGGTGGGGGGGAAGAGATGGGGGCTAGATCGAGGCCCACACAGTGCAGGACAGTGCCCCAGAGCCAGGACCAGGGGTAATTTAAGTGGGGCCCCAGCTGGGTGGGACTTACCTGCTGGGGAGGTGCACCCTCAAATATTTTTTACTCCCTCTGCCTCGATCAGTCCCACAGACTTACCTGCTGGGTGGGGGGTGGCAGCAGCACATGGTATATCGTGGGTTGCTTTTAAATGCCAGAGGTGATCTCCTACTTAAAAAGGTTAGAGACCACTGACTTGGATTTTGACGTGTGGTTGTTCTGTGCATAAAAAATAACTTCATTGTAAAACTTAAAAAATTCCATTAATTTTTTGTACACTGTTTAGAATGAATGACTAAATATTTTAGCTGTTTTGTACACGGAATTTCCAGTGCTGTCTAAAATATATGTATGTTTGTATCAAAGATAAGATTATGATGGTAAGTTGTTCATTATTTTCTCATAGGACCAAAGAATACAATGCTTCGTCTAGCTGTAAAGTTTTTCCCTCCTGACCCAGGTCAGCTGCAAGAGGAATATACCAGGTAAAATATATCTTAAAGTAGTGAATTTGTATCAGTAACTAACATGGAAATGAATAGAAGATAAAAACAAGATGGGACTCTGGGTTTTTCCAAAATACAGATTAGCTGTATTATGTTGGACAGGAGTATGCATGCATTTTTAGGTGGAATACCAGTACTGTCATATAGTATGATAACTATACACCGGTGTTATCATAGCGTATCAGGTGGTTGAAGGTGTATGCGTCTAAAAAAGCTAGTGAAAATTTTCATGAATAGATAACGCTGCAGGTCAGCTGGAGGCATTTTCTGCCTACCAGATATCACAATATCAAAAATAGCATTTAAGAATGAAGGAAATGGTCACACTTTATACACTACAGTGTTAATTGCTTAAATGATCAATAGATGTTTTAATAGATGTTAATTATCAAAAAAGTAAGTAGACTACTCTCAGTTGTCTAATACTTTCTATTGATATACTTTTGCCACTTTATCACATGCATGCCACTTGTGTCAGTAATGTGCTTATAGCTTTCAATTATTTGCTAATCTTTTATAAAGTGTTTATAAAGCTATCCCATCCCAGTTCCCTTCTCTCTGCTAGAAAATGTGTTTGAAGGGGTTTGTCTTGAAGACTCGCACTTCCCAGAAGGGCCAGGAGTAAACCTTCAGACACTGTCTGGGAATGAGCTAGTTGTGTTTTGTTTATCTGCTCCTTGCTCATGGTTTTCACCACAGCCTGTCATACTATCTGTCTACCATTTACTTCTGCCTGCACACTTCATCTCCGTGCCTTAGTTAACATTTACTCCTCGACCACCTTTATCTACTCTTCTCTATTCCAGTCTCCCTTTTTTTCCTATTAGCACAAATCTAAGGGCATAAGCATGTAAACCAGTTACTGTAAAGCAACCTGTCTGCTGTCAGATAAGAGTACCATTTTCTCTAGTTGGCAGATGAGAAATCAGTAACAAACAGAAGCTGCACAAAGAATTGGCAGAGCCTGTAACTATGACTGAAGATATCCTGATGTAGAGCCCAATGCATTTCTTTAGATCACAGTGCTCTCGGGTCAGAAATGTTGATGATTTATCTCACTGTTTCTCAACCCATGGATTGTGACCCAAAAGTGGGTCATAAAAATACTTCAGAGGGTTGTGAACTGCAGCAGGGCAGAGGGGGCAGTGGGACGGCTTCTGTCCCTTCCAGTGGGGGAGAGCTGCATGGCTGGGCTGGCAGCACCAGGGCTGGTGCCCATGCTTGCAGGAGCAGGGCGGCTGGGAGATGCTGCGCAGGGGGCAGGAGGGGCCATGACCAAGCTGCCTGGTGTGGTGCAGTTGCCCCAGCCCAGGGCATGGGGCGTGCCACAGGCCTCTCCTCCTCCTCTTTTCAGCCTGTGCCGGGCCCGGACTTTCATCGCTGCCACCTACATGAACCAGAGCTGCCGCAGTCACTGCATTCCAGTCTGAGTGGGATGAGGGCAGCTAGGGGCTCCTCTGGCATGGCTGGTGGGGACACAGGGCTGTGGGTTGGGAGTGAGGGATACCAGCATGAACCAGGGGGGCAGGGAACTGGGGGTCAGGCACTGGCAGAGCCAGGTGAGTGTAGGTTGGGACAGGCCATGGATCTTTTTGGTAGGAAAAAGGTTGAGAACCACTGATTTAGCTCATATGAGTGTTGTTGAGTGCTCAGCACTTGTCCAAGTCCAAGCTCATGTCAGGAAGCTGCCAAAGTCTTGTTTTTTCCCCTTATCACACGGAAACTGTGACAAAGGAAGGAATCAAATTGAGTCCCCCTGTGTGGCTTTCAGCCTTCACAATCTTTTCTGTCCCTGCAAACCCTAATTACGTTTTTTCTACATCTTGCAACTTCTCCAGCCAATGAGATAGTGATCCTATATTTTCAGCCTTTTCACTGTACACCCTGGATTCACTCTGAATGCAATCTGTTTGATGCTTTATATGAGATGGGCCTTTTAGCAAAAACTTTGTGATGGTCATATAATTGAAGATAAAACATAAAATGTACGAGTGGGTAGAATAAAAATCGTTCTTTGTGGATGTGTCTCTGGATTTGTTCCTTTCTTTCCTTCATGTACAGTTGTATGCACCCATGCGTGCAAAATCTGAGTCTTTTGAATAGCAGTATCTGTCAAGTCTGTGTGTTTTTCCTGTGCCTCCTATTTCAGGATCCCATATCAGGACCTAAAGGGATAAAGTGGTTACCACTCAGCCAGATAGAATTCACCATTTCCAACTTACTTATAGTTTCATATGTTTTCCTTTTCCCTAATTTGAAGAAAATTAATCTTTTCCCATTTTCTCCTGCTCCAAACTGAACAAAAGAAAACAGAAAAGGACAGACAGTCCCTCTGTACAGTGTGATGGAGTGCTTCATACCAACTGACATGGCTCACAGTAGATTCGGTATCAAGGTTTAAACCCTACTTGTCTTGTGACAGCTTCATACCAAAGCCTTCACTGATGGACTGTGATGGTGCATTTTCTGCTAAGGGGAAAACCAGACCTTGAGCAAGTGTTTGGTGTCCTAAGGTCCCAAAGAACAGTACTGGAGTGCCCTTTACTTAGAGCTCTGCATCAGGGAAGCCATGAGTGACACTGGACTGGTCAGCTTCAGCCAGGCCAGTACCCCAACAATGTGCTGCTTTGCCTGTGTTGCTCTTATTGCAGACCATTCTCTTATGTGTGACTGAGCAGATCTTTTCTCACATGAGAACGGAGGATATAGACATGAGCCACGTTAGTTATGGTTTGTTTTGGACTGTCCTCAATAGCTGAAAAGTTCTGTTTGATGTATTTTCTGAAAAATAGTTGTCGAAGCTTCTCATTTTACAATTTCAGACTCTTAACCCTCCTTTTTTAGATACCTGTTTGCATTACAAATCAAGAGGGATTTAGCAGAAGAACGACTAACCTGCAGTGACAATACAGCAGCACTTCTCATCTCTCATCTTCTACAATGTTAGTATCTTGTGTTTTACATCAGGTGATATTGCCACTGCTAAAATGAATTAAACCATAAAAGGGTACCCACAAGGCATTATATATACCTAGACAATTTAAATATACAGTGTTTTGTATCCGATATATAATACTGGTATTAAATCTATTTTGTTTTATTTTGGACATTTTAGCTATGGACTAATCACCAAGTATACTAACACCATAGGGACTGTCCAGGTTCCAAAGGTTTGAACTGGAGGCTATTTTAAGAGTGCTGTGGTTAAAAGCAGGATGGTATTGGCTGCTGGGAATTGGGACTGAGTTGCAGCTCTTAAACTTGTGACTTTCACCTAGTTCTACCTCCACCCAGTAATCCCTATTTTCTGAGCTACCCTCCTTATGCTTTGGCTTGCCCCTGTTATCAGTTTCCAATTTCCTGTTTGACTGGAATATAGGAAGACAGGAGGAGTTGGAGTGAATTAAAGCACAAAGCTGGCAACAAGAGAGACCAGGATTGACAATAAGGATGTTGTCTTGCTGGTGTGGAATTGTGCTAGGAAGAGATGGAGTGAAGGGGAGTTAGAAAAACATGTGGGCTCATGCTTGGGAGTGAAGAAGGGCATGGTTTTCTGACTCTGTTCATTCCGGCTTCTGGGCCCAGATTTTACATGCTTAAACGGCTTTGAAAATCCAGCTCAAAGCCATGCATGTTGGAGTACTAAGACAGAAGACGAGTGAATATAACTTCCATTTATGCTTCTAAGAAGGAGCTTAAGCATTAAAGGAGACAGACAGTAATATATATTTATAAATCAGACATCTAAGATAAAGGGATAAGTTCCTACACTCTGTGTGTCTAACTAAAAAAAATGTTAATAGCACCTCTTCAGAAATACAGTACAATTTAATCTCAGTTATTGGGAGACCAGATCTCTTTGTGCTATTCAAAACCAAATGGAACAGCTGAGTAAGTAGCAGCATCTGGACCATGCTGTTTTCAGGAATATATATTTTAAAATGCTGGATAACCAAAGGTGACGAAGAATATAAGTATTTTTGTTTTGATACAACTGAAATGACCATTTATTTTTGCATCCTTAAAAGGATCTTAGTTATGTAGGTCAGCTTATATAAATAGGATATTGCCATAGTATTCTTCATCATTATTTCAAGTAATTTTATTACATTTTATTTTAGTTTAAGCTTCAAGGAGGTATTGGTATGTGTTTATCATGGTCCTGCAAGAGTTTTCTTTATGTTCTTCCTGTCCATTGAAAACTTTAACATATAAGAAGCTTTAATTTTTTACCCAACACTAAAAATAATTCTGTACACTAGATAAAAGTTTCTCAACCAGTAGGCCATGGTCCCTGTGGAGAAGGGTGTCATAACATTCAGAGATATAGTGAGGCTTGGAAAGTTCTGTTACATTCCCAACAGAAGAAATTCTTGCTCTCACAGTCCTGGCACATAACATTTTCCATCGAGGTCAAGTATTTCCTGTCAACCTGCCTGCATTGTTGTTACTATAAATTATAACATATTTTATTACTTTCTATTACAGCTGAGATAGGGGATTTTGATGAATATGAGGATTGTGAACACCTTAAAACAAATCGATACTTGCCAAACCAGGAAAGAATACAAGGAAAGATACTGGAGTTTCACAGGAAGCACATGTAAGTGCAGATTAATGCAGGGGTTTTTTTGGAACTGGTCCAGAATGTACAGCATATGAATGAAAGTGCAGGAAGATAAGAAAGAAGAGAGTTGTCTGGTGGAACCCAGTGTGGTTGTGGGAGTAGTATAAGAATCTACATACAGGAGCAGTGAGTTAAGACCTCACTTGTAATCACCAGGGCAAACAAATTTAAAATAATTGTAATATTTGTTTTCATGTTCTAAAAGAATTGTAGCACAATTTGATTCAAATCTGTATGTGAATAGGGCTAAATAATTTTTCCGAGAAGACTTGACATGTGGGCAGTCTGCAGTTTTACATACGCTAACTTCTTCAGATTGGTGACCCATGATAAATGCTGATGGTAAGGAAAAGGAAAGTGACAATGGTGGCATCAATTCATATTCTAAACTTTGCCAAATATGGTATACTTACAGCAAGCTCATGGGTGTTTGTAAGACCATTGTCTTTTCACTGCCATTAATTTTGGTTACACAAGTAGGATGTGTTATTTAAGCTAGCAGATATTTTTAATTCTTAGAGTAGAGATCAGGAGGAGGAGGGCAAAGAGCTGCTATGTTCTTGCAATAACTTTCTGTGACTAACTTTTCAATATAGATTTAATATTGTAAACAAAGAAGGGTATCATGAAAATACTGCATAAAAACGTTATGGTTTAATCGTTATTTTTCAAGAAGTCAGTGCTGCAGAACTTAAATCCAGTTTGCCATTGAGTATATGAAGGCTTGTTCATAACTAAATAATTAAAGACAAAATTGCTTTGTATGGACATTCTGTTCTCTTCAAAGCATAAACAGAATAGAAAATGAAATCAGTGGAAAAGAAGTTACTATAAATAAGTAATCAGATAACACAAAGTATAGAAATCTGGATTTACCATGATAAGAGATACTTTGAGAGATAAGCAGCAGCAGATTCATGAGAATCTTATGACACACAAAACAAAAGAGAATCATTGGTCTAAATAAAAAATACAATACATATGCAGTGTGAATGAAATAACATTATTCAAAAAATGTTTATTCAGAAAACATTTTCCAGTACTTGATCCTTTTGGTTGGAACTTGTTCTACTGAGGCTTATTAGCATAACTAGTTTCATCTTTGACAACAGTCAGAAGATTCAGGCTCTGTATCCCAGGGGCAGGCAAAATACAGACCACGGGCCAGTTCTGACCCACCAGGCTATTTCATCTGGCGTGTGGGTGCCCACCAATTAATTGTACCCCAGCCCTCCCACCCTTGCACACGGGAGGACCTGGGCCCCAGCCCCAGCCAGCATGCACAGCTTCCAGGCAGGGCTGCTGCTGCCATTCTGCAGCTGCTGGGGAACCTGCTCAGCTTCCCTGGCCTCCAGCAGCTCCTCCTTGTGTTCCTGCTACAGCACTCGCTCTGGGCAGCAGGTAGGGAAGCAGTGGCAGGCAAGGAAAAGCTGCACTGGGTGGGAGCACAGTGTGTGGAGCTGGGGCTGGTGGGCGTGCAGAGCTCCAAACCCAGGGCCTGTGCCCAGCAGGGTGGCAAGAATCTGGAGCTTGTGGGGTTTGTAGGATGCGGGGGGGGGGGAACTTCCCCAAGTGCCCCTCTCCCCCATAATCCTCCATGGCACAGGGTCCTTGCCACTGGCAGCAGCAGCAGGTCCTTGGGGTGCTCATGGCCCATGCAGGCATAGCCACCACTACCTGTTGGCACACGGCTCCAGCCAGTTCTAGGAACTGCATATGGCAGCAAAGAGCAGAGCTAGGCCTGCCTGTCTCTATCATGTGGGGCTCACATGCAGCTCCTAGGAGTCGCGTGCCACCGGGGGGAAGCCCCACGCAATGGAGCCAGCTGCCTTCCCTGCTGCCATATGCAGCTTCTGGGACTCCAGCAGGAAGCAGGGAGCAGGTCTCCTCACCACTTCTGGGAGAGTCCTGGGAGCTGCACGTGAGCCCTGTGCAATCGAGGTTGGCTGACCTAGCTCTGCTCCTTGCCACCAATGCATCTCCTGGAACTGGCTGGAGCCACGCACCGCCGGGTGGCTGAGCCTGTGCAGGCTACAAGCACCCCGAGGGCCTGCCGCCTGCTGCTACTGCCAGCAGCAGAGGATGTATACTGGGGGGGGGGGTCCCCTACAGCCCCCACACCCTTCCTCACATCCCACAAACCCTACACACCCACACCCTGCCCATACAAACAACTCCACCTCATGTACACACCCCCACATCCCCAACATATCCTATACCCCCACACACAGCTACACCCCATCACAAACCCCACACACACCCCCCCACTCACCCCCACACACAATATACAAGAGTAAGACATCATTTTTTAGCTATTTTGCAATCATTGCTATATATACTATACAAACACACAAATTAGGACAAAAATATTTTTTTTAAATAAAATTAAAATACATTATAGTAGATGTTTGACTTTTAGTATGGGGTGGGGGGTTCCCAGTTCCAAGATGGCATTCCCCCCGGAGTACTTTCTGGGGCAAGGGGAGGGACTTCTGGTTACAAAGGTCAGGGGTTAGGAGCGTGACTTTGGGTCCCAATATGGCACCCAGGGGGCGGGGGCTCCTGTCAAGGGGCAGGTCTGCCCTTGCAGCCCTCTCAGCTCACCAAAACTCATTAAGCGGCCCTCCAGTTGAAATAATTGCCCATCCCTGCTGTATCCTCTCTGTCACTCTAAGTGAATTTTAGACTTATGAAATTGTGAAAAATTGTGCATTGAAGATCAGCCTAGAACTGGTGGATGGGAACAATCCAGAACCGGAGTTTTGCAAATCCACATTTTTAATCAGGTGTATCCTCCCTTTTTTGCTCTCTCTGTCTTTTTCAGTTTTATCTTTCATATTTTCTTTTTTCCTCCTTTTAACCTTTTTCTTCCACCCTCTTCTAGTGTTTTAGTATGTGAGATAATTTGTTCTCTCACTGCTTCTGACTTCTGAATTCACTTTTCTGGAGACAGTATTTGTTGCCTTTCCCCTCTGTTACCTCTTCCCCAAATTCCAAGTCTTGCACTGGAGATCTTGGCTTTGTTTTTTGCCTGTTTGAGATTACAGTACTTCCCTGCATCATTTTCATTAATGTTTTGGATGATGGGATAGAGTGCATGCTTAGCAAATTCATGGAAGACAGTTGAAAGCAGTTCCAGATACTCTGGATGGCAGGGCTAGGATCCAGAATGACCTGGATAAACTAGAAACATGGTTTGGAATCAATCTCATGAAATTCAACAAGGACAAGTTGCAAAGTCTTGCTCTTAGGCTGGAATAATTGTATGCACAAATACAGGCCGGGGAATTATTCGCAAGGCCTGTGGTACTATAGAAATGGATCTGGGAGTTATAATGAACCAGAAAGTGAATGAGTCAGCAGTGCACTCTAGACAAAAAAAAGCCATCAGCATACTGGGTTATATGAATAGGAATGTCTCTTGCAAATCAAAGGAAGTTATTCTTCAGCTCTGTTTGGCCCTTGTGAGGCCTCATTTGGAGTACTGCATCCAGTTTTGGGTCTTGCACTTCAAGAAAGATGTGGACAGATTAGAAAGAGTCCAGCGGAGAGGAATAAAAATGAGAGAGACCTGGGAAACATGACTTACAAGGAAAAGCTGAAAGAACTAGGGTTATTTAGTCTGGAGAAGAGAAGACCAAAGCGGGATTTGATAACAGTCTTCAAACATCTGAAGGATGATTATAGAGAAGATGAACTAGGAGTAATGGCCTCAAGCTGCAGCAAAGGAAATTTAGATTGGAAATTAGGAAGAACTTTCTGATTTATGAGGGTGGTCAAGTATTGAAGCAAGTTACCAAGAGAGGTTGTGGAGTCTCCAGTTGTCAAGGGCAGGTTAAACAGAAACTTGGCTGGGGTGGTTTAGTCAGGAATGATTCTGCTTTGAGCAGGGGGATAGACTAGATCAGTGTTTTTCAACCCATGGGTCACAACCCAAAAGTAGGTCACAAGAATATTTGAAAGGGTTGCAAGCAGTCACAGAAAAATGTGGGAAAGCATGGGTTTCCCCTTGCAGGCTGGCAACCTTCCAACCTGCAAGGAGCTGCTTGGGGCAATTAGAGGCAGGGGGTGCCTTTGCATCTCTGCTTGAACATGCATATGGCTGGCATACATCCAAGCAGGGTGGTGGGAGCAGCCCTGGCACCTGGATGCAGGTAAGTCTATGGCAGTGGTCTCCAATCAGTCAATCTCAATCGACTGGTTGATCATAGAACCTCTGACAGTCGATCTGTCTGTCAAAGGCTCCACAACTGGGGGTAGCAGGACGCGCATGGCTGGGCTGAGCCACGCCCCCTGCCGCCTGGCCTGAGCTGGGCTGGGTGAGTGGGATCAGAGCCTGGGCAACTTGTCCAGGGTGCAGGGCGGTGAGAGGGGGGCACGGTAAATCCTGGGGTGCCAGAAAGTGATCTTCACCATAAAAATGTATGGAGGGCAGGGGTTGGAGGGCCAGGTCTGGGGGCTGTGAGGGGAGTGGGTGCCTGCTGGTGGTGTTGGAAGGTGTCCAGGTGCGGGTGCAGGCTGGAGGCATCTGTCACTCCAGTGGGGAGAGGGGCAGGGGGAGCCCCTTGGGGGTGGTGGGGAGCTGCATGGCCTGGCCAGAGGCACCAGGGCCAGTGCCAATGCTTGCAGAGGCAGGGCAGCCAGGAGACGCTGCTTAGTGGGGAGAAGCATGGCCAGGCTATGTGGTATGGCGCAGAAGCCCCAGCCCAGGCCAGGGAGTACCACCGGCCTCCCTCCTCCCTCCAGCCTATGCCAGGGCTGGACTCACTCTGCTGCTGCCCGCACAAGTTAGAGCCACTGCAGCCTCCATGCTCTGGCTCTGGCAGGACAGAGGCAGTTGGGGGCCCCCTCCAACAGGGCTGGGTTGGGGCAGGGAGCTACAGGTCAGCTGTGAGAGTCACTAGCAGGGCTGGGTGAGGGCCGCAGCTTGGGAGTGAGGGACACTGGCAGAACCAGGGAGCTGTGGCTTGGGAGTGAGAGGCACCAGCAGGGATAGGGAGCTGCAATTCGGGAATGAGGGGCATCAGCAGGGCTGGGGGCTACAAGTCAGGAATGAAGGGCACCAACAGGGCCAGTTTTCTGCTAGTCAGGAGTAAGGGGCACTGGCAGAGACAGGGGACTGTGCTTTGGGAGTGAGGGGCACCAGCAATTTGTATTTTACAAATTGCGCAATGATAAATGTCACTTCGGAGTCATAGAGGGCCACATGTTGATATTGCTGTTAATGTTCTCCTGTTGATATTGATTTCTCCTTAAAATTAAGACTGTTGAGCTGCTTTAACTTGTAGTGTTTAGTAAGTATTTTGGGGCCAGAGTACTTGTGTGTTTCCTACTTAAACTATTTACTGGGTCGGGACTGACCAAAACTGAGTTTTCTAATGGGTCCTGGTACAAAAAAGGTTGAGAACCACTGGCCTAGATGACCTCATGAAATCCAGTCTAGCCTTACTTTCCTATGATCCTACGATCATATCAATTTGGCTTTTTATGTTCACCTCTGGTAGGTCTACAGTTGACAATTATGTGTCTAAGGTTAATTTACCTTCAGGGGATGATGATTATTTATACAAATTTTGACAAACCTACACACCCCAAATTAGAATTAAAGCTCTTTTGCTACCACATTAAACAAACAATACAAACAGCGTTCATGCCTCAGAGTACTTGAAATTTGCTTAATGAAAATTTATTAATGAGCTCCATTCATCTAAGATTGTCCAACTACAATAATTGTTGCAAACAACGTTTTTAACGAAATCCAGTTTGGTTGTTAGGTTTAGACCTGTCCTTGCTCTTCACCCATTTTCACAAGCTGTTAATATAATGGCACATTACTGAATATACAGATTTATAACTTCTTTGAAAATACATTGTGTTTGAAGTCCTTGTGCAGAAACCCACAGTTCTCTTTTTTCTTCAAACAGTTTTTCAAAATGCAGTGTGTTAGCTATTCAAGTCATAATAATCTAACTTAATTGTAAGCTTTAAAGGTTATGTAAAGCACAGGGCAGTCTATCAAAGTCTGATTTGAAAAATATCCTTCTGATTAGCATGGGTATTAGAAGACTATGCAAATATTTGTCCACAAAGGAATATAGCTGAAAGGAAATTCTACTTCGAGAACTATTGCACTGATGGCAATTCTTGTTGGAAAATGCTTTTAATAAATAGGCTGTCATCCATTGACCTGGGAAGGCTAAGTAGATTTATCTGCTTAATGGATGAACAAAATTAGACCAGATTGTTTTCAGGCCAGCCTGCGCAGATTAGTCTGCAGCAAACATCTGAGGATAATTACTCTGAAACTTCTCATTTGTAAACATTTGATGTGCAGTGCAAGCTGCTTGGCATCATTCCTAATTTCCCCCACTCAAGACAGAAAGCTCCTTCTTTTGCAGGTGAAGGCAGATTTTAATGCAGGATTAAATTTAATAAAAAATATTGTGCTGTTCCTGGCTAGGACTATATGCTGACTTTTCCTGATACACTTAAATGGTAAAAACTATTGACAGTTTTTATGCCTAGTAAACTACTATGCAAGTTACATGCTGAAATTTGTATTGAAGTTTTCTCGGATATATTTGTTACTTTATTTTTCCATTCTTTCAAATTAGGTTTTCTGTTGTTCTGTGCACATCAGAATTCCTCAGTTGACCTGTATATTTAAGAGCGTTTGGATACATCATAGCCAGATTTAGCTAAAATGAAACTATGGACTGAATTAGTAAAGTGTTAAAGAGAGGCAAGAATTCTAGCAAGTGATATCTTTTACTCGACCAGCTATATGGTTGGTATAGACATAGGCAAGCTTTTGGGTACTGAAGTACCCTTCTGGGGAGGCCTGGAACAGGAGGGCTGGACCCGATGATCTTCAAGGTCCCTTCTAGCCCCTAACAATCTATGAATATAGTTGGTCCAATAAAAGATACCATCCACAGGAAGTCTTGCCTATCTCCTGGACCAGGGGTTCTCAACTCCCAGCCCATGGGCTAGATTTGGCCCCCAGTGTTGTGTCATCCAAGCCATGAGGCTTTCTGTTGGTCTGTGGGGAGCTCTGCAGGCCATGGCCTTACACACTAGATTGAACATGTAGGGCAGCACCAAGCCAGATTTGAGCACACAGGGGAGCTGGGCCCAGTCAGAGTATATGGGGCCCTGGTATCTGATCAGGTCATGAGAGATGATGTGGGGCCCCAGAGCATGATCAGGGCCTCAGAGGGCAATCCTGGCTTGCAGGGATAGGTCGAGGTGGCACAGGGCCCCAGAATCCAATACTGGTGTGTGGGGCCCCATAGCCTGATCAAGTGGGCAGGGGTGGCAGTGAGCCCCAGGGCCTGATTCTGGTGCATCGGGATGGCATGGGGCCCTGGAGCCGGATCCTGGTGTGCAGGGCTGAGTGGAAACACCAGGGACAGATCCTGGCATGCAGGGTCCAATTCAGGCTGCACACTGGCTCTGCAGCACTCATCTACCTCACAGGGCCAGAATGCTGAGCACCATTGTCTTGGACCATGATGGAAATAACATCACCTCAATGCTACTAAAATATTGAGATTCTTTTCAACTCCAGGCATGGAATTTTTTTATAATATCTTTTATGGGACCAGTTATATAGTTGGGAGAGATGTTAGACAAGCTTTCAGGCACAAAGTGTCCTTCAGCGAGTCTAGTCCTGAAGAAGGGCACTTTGGGCCTGAAAGCTTGTGCATCATCTCTCCCAACTATACAGCTAGTCTCATAACAGATCACCAAAAAATTCTTACCTATCATTTGCCAGTATTTCCTGGACCATTACTGCAGCAACAACACTCCACCCCTACTATATTTTGAAAACCAGACTTAAAAATAGGCAAAAATGTTCAGATACTGCCCTTAAACATTATTTTATAAAATGAATATAGAAACAATAGAAACTGCTGAGTATTATAAAACTACTTGTGCTTACCCAGTCATTGTGTTGCAGTGATTTTTCAAGCGAGTATCCAATTCAGTCTGAGAAGCTTTTTATTAAGAGTCAGAACATCGGGATTCCTTCTGCATTTTTCATGTGTAAAAGAATAACATTCTGAATAGGTTTTATGGTGCTACTGGGATTTATTATGTTTCCAATCAATTGAAGTATATTTTGACATGGCATATGAAAACCCAGTCTGTGTCTGGGCTAATAACTCTATGAAGGAATTTCCTGGTTCCTTTTTTTCTTTCCTGGCATGTTGTGGGGACAGCTAAATTTGCTGGATTTTTCATGTTCTATATTTTGCATGTTGCTGTATCTTCCCCAAAACCCTGTTATTACCACAGTGACTTATGCTTAATCACACTCTGAGCTTTGGCCCATAAGTGAAAATACTAGTTGATATCAATTTTGATGATGGTTAAATTTTTTTGAGAATTGCATGGATGCAGGTAGTCACAATGTAGTGCAGTTTGCCTAATTTAGTGCCACTTTCCCTCAGCTTCATGGAAGTGAGGAGCTTGCAGCAAACTTCAGTTGCTCATCTCCTCTAGTTCCCATGCTGCATCTGTTTGATGTGGCACTCTCTTAATAAGCGCACTTGGCCAGTTTGTACTCCAGGTTCTATTCACTGCTTGGCTGCCTACTGTAGAAGACATTTGGCTTGCTGATGGCCACCTTCTGCTGTGCTCCATGAAAGAGTGCTGGAAATATTCACTGTAATCCAGTAAACTCTACCTTGTAGGTAAAGATGGAAAACAAGAGTTAGTGCAAGGACATCTTGGTAGAGTTGGAAAGCAAAATGTCAGATTGTCTGTGTGCAGTAAACTGACAAACTATGCCAGATTTCCTGGCCCCAGCATGATGGAGTTTACAAGGCGCTTTTTAACTTATTATTTCAAGTCCTCTGCAAACATAATGATGAAGCTCCACTACTTCAAATTCCGTCAATATTTTCCACATTAACTTGTCAACTTAAGGGCTAGAATTGTAAATTAAAACAAAATAGGGAGCTCAGAGTTTAGATAATGGTTCTTTGGAAGGGGATTACTATAGCCACAAAATCACAGAATGTTCTTAATATCATAGATTTTTCTTTTTAATAAGGCGTTTGCTTCAGTGGTAGTGGGTATGTAATTTCACGCACTGCTACCTGTGTAATAATTAACGTAACCTCATAACCCCATCTCATAGTCTTGTGCTGTTGTAATATTAACTGTGTTTCTATCATGGTATTGTGCAGTACTGTCAATTTGCCTCTTGACATCTTAGTATATCAATATAAGGAAACTGCAGCTTTTTGTATTGGTATGCTGGCCATATGATGTTGAATATTAGTCTCGTTAAAAAGGTGATAATAATACTTTCATGGAGTAAAATTGTCAAGGTTATATTAGATAGAGTGCTCTGATTTAGTTTCAGAAATCTAGATAAATTACATAGGCATTCTTGGCAGTATCATAAAATCATATTGTTCTTAAAATTCTGTATGTTTCTAATGTCTCTTATGTTCTTAACTTCAGGGGACAAACTCCTGCTGAGTCTGATTTCCAGGTACTTGAAATTGCTCGAAAACTGGAGATGTATGGCATTAGATTCCATCTAGCATCTGACCGGGAGGGGACGAAAATTAACCTAGCTGTTTCACACATGGGTGTCCTTGTCTTCCAGGTACGAAGGGAGAAGCATATTAGATCTGTCTTGCTTTTAATTACAGTGCATTAAGTAGCAGTTTCTTGTTTTAATTTTCAAAACTCTTTTCTGACATTAACATCCTGGCCTTATCCAGTAGGAGGGCAGTGAAGAGGCTGACCTGGGGGGGATGAAACAAGTATTTGCATGGCAGCTGCTTCTCAAGTTACTGTGCTGCTCATCTGTAATGACAGTAGTTGTTCTGAATCCTCTAGAAACTTTTGTTGTGATACCTGGTTCCTTATCTATTTTTGTTAGATACCCAGTTCCTTATCCATTTCATTCACAATTAAGAGGCTTTAAGACTTTTTAATAAACAAAGCTGAGATTTTATGGAAGCAGGAAGGCACCTGGGGAATTTAACCAGAGTGACCACATACCGTATGTTAGAATTTTACAAGGTTCATCTTAACCTCTGCAATGTACAGTGGAAGGTTTAATTTAAAAATCAAACCATAAAATATTTGACATTATTATCCTTTATCCTTTAATATCTGATTTAGAGACCATGTGTTTTCTGTTACTTTACAAATGATGTTGCATGGCAGATAAGGCTTGATCCGAGGAATGCATTTTCCAGAAAATAGATTTGACGAAGGGCAGGGGGGCTGGACACATGCATGCAGTGTGCGTGAGAGTCATCTTTTGCTGCTATTTTAAGAACTAGTTTGATTGTTTAAGTTTTTTTTTTAATTTAGGGTAGCACAAAAATCAACACCTTCAACTGGTCCAAGGTCCGTAAACTAAGCTTCAAGCGGAAAAGATTCCTTGTTAAACTCCATCCAGAGGTTCATGTAAGTTTTGCCATATCCATAGCCCTGGCCATATCTGAAACATTCTCTTAGACATTTCTAGTATTTAACTGTTTGGTAGAGTTTTATGAAATGCCATCAGAGAGGGACAGGGTTTTTTTTCGCTTTTTTTCATAGTTCAGGGATGTCAGTACCCTATATTACCCAACTGACCCTGCTTTGCATTTCAGAGTTTTCGTTCTCCTTTATCTGTCTTGGTTTTTTCAGACAAAGATTCAAATACCCATTAATGAGCATCATGGCTGTGTTATTCAGTATGTAATCCTTGTTGTACTTCATTTTATTTTTAAAGGAAAGCTGTACCTAGTCCTTGTTTCTTAGGTATAAATGTCCATATTGCTAGATTGTCTTAGGGTCATATTCTGTCTTTTCTTTATGGTGGAGAAAGTTAAAAAAACATTCATTGGCAGGGATGTTTGCTTTGGTTAGACAGTATGTGAAGTAATTAGGCAGTTGTGAAGTGGCTGGCTAATCCTTTTGAAAGTGACAGCCTGGTTTGTCTAACACACAAGACTGAAGGAAATATGGCTAAATTTAAAGGGGTTAACACTGAAGAGCAAACATTTTATGCACCTTGAACCCAACATGTTGGTACCTAATTGTTTGACAAGTTGTCACGTAGTGCTTGTTTCAGGATGTATACGTGATGAAGTGAACTTGGACTCATGAGAGCTTGTGCTTTCTGTGTAGATCTTATTTAGTTGATCTATAAAGGTGCATCTCTACCCTGCCTTCAAACTGACTGCAGGCTACCATGGTTAACCGCTTCTCTATCCTCTTTTGTGGCCATATTCCAACCTCTCAGGCTTATAATATGCAGTCATGGCAGTTGAGCCAGTCATGTCACCGTTCCTTGGAGTAGAGGTCTAAAAATCCTGTGAAACAGTATCCATTATCCCATGAGATCTTGTAGGCTTTGGCCAGAATTTCTTCAGACTCTTGGGTTCCACATGCCAGAGAGGCAGTAAACCCTCCTCTGCACTAGTGCTAAACACAGACACATGTGGAGAATGTGGTGTCCTCACTTCAGTTTACAACCCACTGCATTTTTGCAGTAAATTTTTTTGCTTCTGCAGAGTTTTCCATGGATGAGAATGAACTGGTTCAGTACCAGTAAGGCTCAAAGGCATTGGTTACCTGGAATGTAATTGTAGACCAGTTATCATGTTTGCAATATGCAAAATGTAGTACTGGCGGGTGTTCAATACACTGACTTTATCATTTTCTTGAATTAAACTTTTTATTATTAATTTAATTGATTTATTTTGATTAATTATTAATAATTTTAATAGCTCCACGTGTCAAAAATTGTTTCCCTATTTAATTTCTATTAACATGGAATTTTCTGTATTAAGTTAACAGGATTTCAGAATATGTAATTACAGAGGGCTTATGTGAGCACTGTTGTCTGGTTACTATAATTTTATAGTATGAGTCTTGAGGAACTTTGTTTCAGCTGAGTTTTGCTCTAACTTGAATCTATATGTAAAATAGTAGACACAGCCCCAAGTTGAGTTGTTATAAATGTTCCAGTACAAAGAAGGAAGGAGAATAAAGCATCAGACTGAAACAGATCAGTTGTAGATCTACTTCCCATGTCCTATCAGTGGCCAGTGTGGGCCACTTTAATATGAAAAAATGCACTGCAGTCCACAGTTTCTTCATGCCCCCTGTTTATAGTTATTTTATGCCCTGAATCATGATGATTGGATAAAAATTACAAAGGTTGTCAAACTTAACACAATTGTAAATTATTATACTGAACACTTGCATTGTTTTTCTTCAGGCCTCCTGCAAGCTAGTTCATATCTCCTCTTCCTCCCAGGTGTGTGTATCCCATGTTTGGGAAGTACCTGTAATAAGAGTCCTGGTCAGTCTCAGGAGAAACAAAGATTTGCTGTCCACTTACTACAACGTGTATGATTCTTAGCTGATTGGGTGATGATGACCATGGCCCCATAGTTATGTTGTGTCTGGATGTCTACAGGGTCAGTTTTACCAGGGCATCATGTTAATACATCCAGGAACTCTCTCATTCAGAAACATGGCTGGTGATCTAAGGCATGCTTAATAAGCCACTTCAAAGCATAGGTTCAAGGCCACCTGACTTCTTGGAAAACAATCTACCAGAAGAATTGAAATGGAAATGGAATTAAACCCCTGCCAGTAACTTTAAATGGAAATTTTTTGGTACAATGTGAAAAGTCTCACTTGCATCCATTTAAATTCCCGAGGGAACCATGTAGCATAGTGACAAGATTGCGTTTGTACATTTCCTCCATCAGCTTGTTGAATCTGTGAAGCGTAGTTAAAAAGTTGATCATGTGAGCTTTCTTAATCCTGATAAAATAAAGTAATCCTGACATGCCTAGTGAAACAAACAGAATACATGGCTGAAGTGAAGTTCTCAGTTGAGGAAGTTTGTCTTCTGTTTGTGATTCAGAACTCAAGACTGCTGTTTTATCTTTTTTTTCCCCTTGATGTCCATATAGCGTAGTGGCTAAAAGTGCTTGTTAAATAATTTCTCTCACTGAGGATACTGTATGCCTTTGCTCTGTACTCTATAATGACTTCAGTATTTCTTCTAGTTAAATTTTCAAGTGTTTTAATTTATTGCCATACACCGGGGATGTTAAATTCTCTTGGCTGTTGGCCTGGATATAGACCTAACTCTGGCAGTGGGGTGAGCAGCATCAAGGGCCACAGAGGTTAACCCAGCCATTTCTTGCCTCTCTGCTGCCAACATGTGTCCCCAGTGGTGCCACTACATGTCCCACTCCTGCTCACCCCACCCATGAATTCCTAGGTTCTCCAGGAGCCCCTGGGGCTGCATGATACAGCTCCGTAGGTCATATCCTTGACACCCTTGCACTCTATAGCAATACTGTGAACACTTCAGAGACCACTTAACTCCTCCCATGATGCTCTGGCAGTTGTGATTAGCTATGACTCTTGAATTATATACCTTCTAGAGTGAAATAGAAGGGGGCTGAAAAGAAGAAGCTTTACAATGAGGTATCACACCCTTTTGGATTCTTTTTTAACAAATGCACCTGCACAGTTTACATGCAGGGAGGGGAGGGGTTGAGAGAGCAACACCTGACTTTGAGTTAAAGCTGCTTGTGGCAGCTTTAAAAAGGGAGGGGGAGTTTCTGCTCCCAACCAGGAAGCAGCTGTTACACACTAACTGTCAGGTGTGCATGAGCCTGTCATGATACAAGTGTAGTAAAATGACTCCAAAGCTCCTTCATCCAAGATTAAGGTTGGTGCAATTTAGCTCCCTTGTATTGCTATAGGATCCTGCATATGTAACAGCATAACACCTGCTGCCTGGTTGGAAGCACTAGCTTTCCTTCCCCTTTTGAAGATGCTATATGTGCATGTTTGTCCATGTCACTTGAATGTTATGTCACGCCGAGTCTTACTGCAGCTTTTGAGTTGAAGTGGCAAAGCTAAAGAAGAAATATAACAAAGCTGGGAAAGCAGACAGGCATGACAACTGTTTAAGTAAAAATATTTAAACCCTTTTGTGTTGGAATAGCTTTGATTCCTGTAACCAAATTACTCATGTTATAATCTCATTTGTATATGTGAGCTATAACTACCATAATTTTACAGATTTTTTGCAGTTTATTCTTTTTAAGCACTCATGCATTTTCTGAAGCATATCATTTTAAGATATTGGAGATTGCATATTTTTTATGATGCATTCCAAAAATATTATAGTTCATGACACTTGAATAAATGGGCCATCTTTGCTGATGTGTATTTACTGTTTTCCTCTACTTTTGGTATTCTTGAGTGCAGGTTGAGTCTCTGTGGTTTTTTTTCATAGGGTCCATATCAGGATACATTGGAGTTCCTGTTGGGAAGCAGAGATGAGTGTAAGAACTTCTGGAAAATCTGTGTGGAATATCACACTTTTTTCAGGCTGTTTGATCAGCCAAAACCAAAAGCTAAAGCAGTCTTCTTCAGTAGAGGATCTTCATTCAGATACAGGTATGATGTAGTATAACTTGTCGTATTTGTAAACTTCACTTTTTATATGTAGGAAAATGGAATCAAGAAGAAAATGTACTCAAGTTCCAAGTTCCATTTAAGTTAAAGGATTTGGATTCTGTTACCAGTGTTGTAATATTTTTTTGCCCTAGGCCTGGACTATTTTTCCATACCTTTTGCAATACTTTCTTTAACTTTTGCACTTTGTATGGGTTCACAGTGGACGAACACAGAAACAGCTGGTGGACTATGTTAAAGACAGTGGGATGAAGAAAACTCCCTATGAAAGGTAAACCTCTTGGTTTTACAAGGTGAAACTTCTGAGATATCAGTTTTAATGAAATTTATGTTTTAAAATCCTTTCCCTCTTTTCATAAAATCCTAATCAGATTATGGAGGGCAGGCTCTTAATTCTGCTTATTTACTGTAAAAAACGTGTATTTAAAGTTGTAGGACTCCCTTTGAGACGTTGCATTTTGACTTCCATAGCTACCAAGAGGTTTAGTAGCCTAGAATTCTGTTTTCTTGGAGTCACTGAAATGTGCACAGACATTTTAGCATAATATTGTGATGTGTATGATATGAAGATCAGATTTTGACTAGAGGGGAGTTGCAGTCAAGACACACCCACCCACATCTGTGCTTGCACGTCTTTGGGCTGTGGCAGTAGGAGAGGATTGTCCTCAAAGGAAGCCAGAAAGTGTTTATGGCCTGTGCTTTTTTGGGGAGTCGATCAGGGAAAGTCATGTTTTAAATCTTTCAGGGCTTTGTATGGGGCCTAGTGCTGAGTGATGTGCTCAATTTGTATAGCCTCAAAGTCCTACCTTTATCTTTTCCAATCTTATCTATTTTATAGCTGTGCTGGCATCTTATTTACCCAGTGGAGTGATGTGTGCTTGTTTGTTCTACCTAAAGCATGTGTGTGTAAATGCCTTCCCATCATTTTTGACTTGTTATTTTTGGTGCTATTTAGTGAATATTAAGATTTTGAGAGGGAAGAAAAAAAACTCCCTAACTTTTCCCATCTGGTGCAATGGCAAGAAGAATTGCTAGGGAAATCATCACACTCTTGCACGTGCGCGCACATGCACACACCCCCCCTTCCTTCTCTCCCCAGTTTCCTACTAACTGAGAATTAAGAGGTTGTCAGGAAGAACTAGCAGAGGTGGTATCACAGGTATGTAATACCAGTTCTCTGGGTGGTTTATTTCTTAAAGAGCAGTCTCACCTCCAGTATCAGGGTATGGTGATCCTGTTGATGAACCCCTTTCACCATATACCCCCTGGGTGATCAGAGGTGCTGCAATCACTGATTTGTTTCTCATGCCCTGACCATGCTGAAAGTTAGGAGTTGACATAGGACAGGTGGCTAGGGGGAAGCATATTGCAGGAATTTCCTTCCCATCAACTGTTTCCCATGAAGTCTAATGAAAAGCCTAATCAGCTAATAAATAGAAATACATTTACTAAGATCTGTCTCTGAAGATGTCTGTACTTGAATGAATGTCCTGTTTAAAAGCCAACCAACAAGCAGCAATGAAAAAAACCCATGTGAACAGACCACACAGTTTTGTAAGAAACAATGGAGGAAAAATTTTCCCAGGAACCAGAAGAGTGCCAGGAGAAGTGTAGTTTTGAAATAAACAACAGAGGTCCCCAGCAGACTTTCAGTTACAGGTGCGATGGGATCTGAACTGCGATCCTAACAATCACATGCATAACAGGAGGCACGATTGTGGGACTGGAGGAGCTTTGCTGCAGGAGCTTTGACTGCAGGAGGGCATGGAACCCTTGGGTCAGGTGCGCACCTGCAGCTAGGAATGCATGGGAGCCCTTGGCTCCAATACCCTCCTGTGGCTGAGAGCCGTGATATGATTAAAGGGAACCAGGTACAAAGTTACTAACCATTTTTATGTAGTAAGCATGTTTTATCGCACCACTAACAGTGAGTGCATGGCAGGTTTACTACTTAAGATATGATTAACTGATTAATCATGTCTTAAGTGTAATGTCTGCTAGGGGCCAGTATTACAGCTTTGCACTTGAGTCTCCAAGTCCTGGTGTACACAGAAACATTACCACAAGCTAGTGTCATCACTAGCTTGTGTGCAGCACAGTATAACTGTAGGTGTTTGCCTTAGGCAAACATTGTTCAGTCATTTTAGGAAACTGCAGGTAGGACTTGTTTCAAAAAGAACAAGGCTTGTCCACAATTTTATGCTCCTGAATGCAGTTTGCCCATATTTATATTTGCAGTTAAGCCATGTTCAGCATCAGACCACACAGACAGCCACTGTCAAGTGATTAGGATGACACTTCTTATGTGATGCTGAGGTCTTGTTGGCAAACACAGTCCTGTTGCTATAGTATGAAGAAACTGGCCGTGTTATCCTACTTGAGAAATTATACAAAACTAGTTGACTGTCTTCACCATTGCATCTGAGGGTTTATGAGCAGAGGCTGAGGGAACTGGGCTTATTTAGTCTGGAGAAGAGAAGACTGAGGGGGGGATTTAATAGCAGCCTTCGACTACCTGAAGGGGGGTTAGAGAGAGGATGTAGCTAGACCATTCTCATTGGTAGCAGGTAACAGAACAAGAAGCAATGGTGTCAAGTTGCAGCAAGGGAAGTTTAGGTTAGATGCTAGGAAAATCTTTCCCACGAGGAGGATAGTAAAGCACTGGAATAGGTTACTCAGAGAGACTGTGAAATCTCCATCTTTGGAAGTTTCTAAGACCTAGGATAGAAAAAGGCTTAGCTGGGATGATCTTGTTGGGGGTGGTTTTGCTTTGACCAGGGGGTTGGACTAGATGTGACCTCCTGAGGTCTCTTTCAACCCTCATTTTCTCTGATTCTATGAAGCAATTTCTGTTCAGCCTCACTTTTTCTGTTCTTGTAGTTGGTTTTTGAATTTTTTTCCTTTGAAAGTTCTGAATCTAGAGTGCTTCTGTGTTTGTTTTTCATTCAGAAATATTTTATATTGTTGTTATACCTCTAGTCATAACACAAAAGGTAATGGGGTAAGTTTGATTCTTTTTTCTGAGTTAGTAGAATAGGGGCAATTGAGCAGGGGACGAAGACTAATTAACTTAGTTTCTCACAGTATGTTTTGTCATCTGCAGGAGGCACAGCAGATCTAGAGCGTCTGCCCACACCTTTAACACAAATGTGCCAAAACAGGTAAGTCCTGCAACACATTAATATTACAGTCAGGAAAACCCTGACAGTCACCTTCCCTGCAGGCAGTGTAAGGAAAGATGATCCTGCTGTACTGCCACCCAAAATTGCTTTTATGCAGATTAGTATTTTTACTTTTGCATAACTTTTTTACCTGTGATACCAGTTTGAATGAATGCACTGTATGGAAGCTAAGGTGACTCGCATAATTTACCTTTCACATTTTGTTTAGCTGTTAAGAAAATTCTACACCTGTGTTCCTATCGCAATAATCAGTTATGTCCACAGGTCTCAGCTAAGATGTACCTGCAATACAAGCAGGTCGAGTTGTGCCAAAACAAGGGCTTTGGCCCTAAGCATTTTGTGAATTTTTTTTTCCAGTTCCCACGTGGTAGTTCCCTTGTTTCTACAGTTAAAAATGTTGTGGAAATTTTATCTCAAATTTTTCAGAATCTGTAAAAGATGGTCTTGTATCTCCCTGGGGATGCTGGTTCTATTTCTAGACATGAAGCTACATTTGCAGAAGCATTTCTGTTTTAAGCACAAACTCTTACTAAGTTAGTTATTGGACATAGTATTATATTTGTGTAGGATAATAATAATTAAAAAAAACAAAACACTTTTACCTGCTCTATTTTTTTTCCTTTCAGAATGTCTCGTTTACTGAGACCTTAAGACTTCCTGAGTCTTCTGCCTCAGTATCTGCCCCCTTCTATTCAGTCCATACATCATCCACCACCACCAGCAGCACACCCATCTTAACAGACACCAGTCCTTCCTCCTTGGACCCTAGAGCACCATACATGAGGAACCCAACAGCAGAAAAGAGTCTTGCCACACCTGCTGAAGACACTGGGAAGAAAATGTCACAGCAGCCTGGATCTCCCATACTCCAGCCATTCCAAGGTGTTGGGTTTTGTAATGTTGCAGGAAACTGCAGCCCCACTAGTCCAGTTGTTGAGAGTAGCTGTGGCTTAGATCTAGCAGTAGACAAAGGTAGCAAAGACAGTAAGGCTGTTTGTAAAAATGACAATGATGAGGATGACTTTACCGCGGGTGTTTTCATTACTGATAAAGAGCATCAGCACTGTGGTAGGGGTGCTCCTCTTTTCACATTGACAAATTCACAGCTTCAGGTTTCAGAAGAATTTATTGATGATGACCCAGCAGAAATCTCCTTTTTTGCTGGGGGATCTGAGGCATTTTCCTATGTGTACAGTGGTTTAGGTCTAAAGGGGTCTGAATTTTCTAGGCATGCATCAGATTCACCTGCTTTAACTAAAGATGCTCTTCAGCAAAATATGGTATCTTCCCAGTCCAGCCCTGACAGGTACTCCACAGAAGCGGTAGATATGAACATGGAAGATGAATTTGAATTTGAAGGGAGTGATTTCAATGGTAACCAGAGGCCATCAGATACCTCTGAATTATTTGAGGTGAAAGCCCAAGCAAACAGAATGCAAAGCCTTCTGAGTCCTTCTGAAACCAGTTCACTCATAAACAACCGCTCTGAAAGCAGCTCCCTGAATAACTTGCCCCTAAATGGGTCATCCTTCCACACATACAGCTCTGCTAATCATTCTGAAGCTAGCTCCATGGTGAACTTCCCAGCCTACTCAGTTCGTTCTGAATCCAGCTCAGCCTTTCAGTTCAGTGATATCATTGACCAGCTGGAGCAGCTGAGCTATCCACCCACCACCACAGAAGACTCAAGCAGTACAGATACAGATTCCTGGGACTCAGGAACTGCAGCTCCATTGGATGTAAACCTCTTTTTCGGAAACCCCTTTACTCAGGCAACTGGTGAGAACTTCACTTTTGATTTTCAGAATAATTTAAAGAATCTTACCCAAGAAGACTGGACAGAAAAAACACAAATCAATCATTGATGGGTATATTGCTTTTTATGAGAGAGCCTTCTATGCCATTCAGAATTATTTTTCAAAACAGAAGCAGAATGTAAATCACTTTGAGCTGGAAAACATTTTGGTGCCTGGATTTTAAATTTACAGAATATTGTTGATTTCTCTCTCTTCTGCTTTTATGTTTTTTCCCTTGAAGTTTTCCAACTTTTGAACTTCGTTATATTGGAAGGTATGCATCCAGAATATACTATAATAAACTGCGATTTCTGTAGAATCACAAATTTAACAAACTTCCTTAACTTCAGAGAAAATCAGTTTTAGTTGGTCTATATAGAATTATGACAAAGGGTTATCTATTACAGCTTTATTTTTGTAGGAATGTATATGTACATCAGTTTCAATCGGGTGTCGTGCACTTTCTCTGACACCTGCCCACAGCAGTCCCACTTGCCTGTCAATGGTTAACAGGCCTTCCCTAGTGAATAGGGCTGTTGTCCTGCTATGCAGTGAGAGTTTGCTTTATTTTTTTCAGACAAATGTGGACAATCTATAAATCAGTTCTGAAGCATATTTTTAAAATACTAAGTATATGCAACAAAATATCTGCCATTATACCTCAAAGAACCAAATCTTAGAAAGCAATTTAGAAGAGGAGCGTGTACAAATGAACAAATATAAATAGGGTATTGCTTCTTGTAACTGTGAAGATGGTTGTTCAACTTACTCATCACAAAGTGCCTTTAGCAGTCCAGCAAAAAAAAGATTCTCTACTGTTTTGCAGCATTTTGGAAGTAGATGCGGAAATGATAAACTCACTAAACTCCTTATTTAATTTTCTTTTATTTTCTTTGTCTTAATTTAATCAATTACACTGCAGAGAAATGGCTACAAATTAATTAAATAATGGTTTAAAATGTGTACTTGATCTGAAAGAAATTCCAGAAGATAAATCTGTTAACAGCCTTCTGACTACACTGTATTCAGATGAACAATGTTAAAATAAGATGGCTTCTTTCAAGGATGTTACTTGACACAGTGCTGGGAAAAACTGAACAACATAATCCACATTGTTACTTTGACAGATATTTGTAGCTAGGAAATTATATCGCAGGACACTCAATCTGTAGTAGATTCATGTTGAAGCTGTAATTGAAAAGTTATAAACAAAGATTTCAGTGATCACATCAAGTTTCCTGTTTAATTAAATAAGTGGTGGTAGAAGTTATCAAACATATCTGCTTTCAGTCCATCTAATAGGAGTTCTGGTGCAAATCCTTATATGGTATTCCATAACAGAATTAATATTTTGCTTTTATTAGGGTTTGTGCAGAAAAATAAATAAATAAAATTCAAACATTCTATATTGGTTTGGGATTGAAAGCATTGCCTCGTGAGATAATTTGGTTTGCACTCTGTGGGTCAAGTCTTCCCCCTTTGTAACTTTAAAAGGGTAACGGTGCAATATTAGTACAGTGGATTCCTTCCAAAAGTAGGGAACAGTGAAATACATCGTTAATTTGTGGTTTTTATTGTTGTGTGTGTGGAACTGAGATTTTAAAAGGAACTTTCATATTTGACTTACCATTTAAAAGCCTTTTACACACATCCTGATTTAAAAAAACAACGTTCTTTAAGTCCTTTCAGTGTGCAATAGAACATTATGAGGTGATTATTCTTCAGTCATTTATTTCTTGTTCTACTTTAGGCTAGTCTAGTTTAGTTTTTTTGTTGGCACAATCATTTCTCAAAGCATTTGTTAGATATAATATTGTAATGAATGTGTACTTGTGTGTGAGTGGTATCCCTGCTGTTGCACTAGGAACTTTTTATTTGCTGATGGCATGAAAAAAATCAAAGCATGCCTTTCATATCATATGGTGAAGTGTTAGCTGTTTCAGGAGAGTGTCCTTCTCTGAATGCCTGGGTTTTGTTTTTTTTAAGAGCTATACATTAATCTTTTGCCTCAGTCTGTTGATCTAGATTCTAATTCTGTGTCTGACTTCATTTGTACCTGTGGAAATGATGTCACAAATGTGAAATATGGCATCAGTAAATAGGCAGCTAGAGAAGTTCTTTATGACAGAAGCTTTATTCTTTAGATATCTGCACAAAGGCTTTGATTGGAAAACTCTTGGAGGGCATGGAGAGTCACGTCTCTGGATCATGATGGGGCGGGGAGAGATGCTTTTAAAAAGGAACCCAAGATATTAGCACTTACAATTGCCCTCTGTTCATATTCTGATTTTGTCCCCAGATACAGACAAGGGCTTGCCTAAGGCTTGATTCTCTCTTCCCACAAATTCTACTTCAGATTCTCAGAAAAGCTTTGACACAGCTGTTCTGGGTTTTTCAATAACTATCCTTTGTAGTCCTATATGAAAGCTTGCTGTTCTTTTTTTCTTGAAGTTCAGTTAGTCTTAAAGGCTAGCAGTAATCTTCCCTAATCCTACCTGCACTTTGCACTTCTATGAATATTTTATTGGCAGTTACAAATTCCAGCTTTGTTTATAACACTGTTATATTTTAATATAAAATAATGCTTAACTTTCTAAGATACCCTAATAACCAGGTTTCAAGCATCAGACAAGGAGCCAGAATTCTTTCTTTTTTGGGTGGGGGTCAAGAAATGAATCCATTCCAATAGTAAGACAGTATTTTTAAGGAAGCAAAAAACAGGTAAGTAATTTCTCCTTTCAAAGCCTGTGACTTCACTGAGGGCAGAGTGTAGGGATATTAGAGTAAGAACATGTTGTTCAGATCAAAATAGGTTGTTTTCCAGCTGCTAAGAAAGAACATTACAGTGGATCACCTCCCTCTCCCACCAAGAAGCCAGAATGCAGGTGGCAGAGAGCAGAAACACTCTTCTAACGCAGATCTGAATCTTGTGAGGCATAGATAGATCTAAAACTGAAATGCTGTCTGGCAGACTGTTAGAGAGACCATCAAACTGTGTTGATGGTTTGGAAAAGGATGTTTCTCTTAGAGCTGCATACTGCTATCCATCAACCAAGGTATACAAGTACCTTCCCCTTGGGACTTTGCTCCATGGCTAATTGATTGTATAGGTTTTTTCTGGTCCTTTAGGATATATTCTGCTTGTAGTAGGTTGTTTGCTTTCCTGTCTGATTTGTTTTAGTCTTGAGCTTTTAGGGAGAGAGGGACGGGTAGAAAGGGTACTTGGTGTTCTAGTAGGTGTTTTGTTATGAAAGAAATACTTTATTGAAGAAGGCTTTGTGGCATTTCCTACAGATTGTCAAACTTCAGCTTCACTTCATCTTGCAGACCTGTTTCAAGGAAAAACCTGCTTCTGTGTCAGTGCAGAAGAACAGCCCTCTTCTAGGGGGGCTGTTTGGGGTTTAGTGTTTTTCACAGGCTAGGTGCCAGTTCTAAATTAAGCCACTGCTGCTGCAGTAGTGGCATCCTGCCACACCTGCTCTTCTCCCTATGACTGTCTGTTGGGACCAGCAGATGAAAAAAGTGAGAAGACAGCCTCTTCATTTTCCACTCATGCTGTTTTACCTTAACACTCTAGTCTGTGAGATATGATGTGCACTGTGTGTTTCAATGCAATTTCCTGAACTAAATTGCAACCAAATGCAACTTCCTGAACTAAGAATATAGTAGTGTCTGTTCAGTTTTCTCTTTCCATTTTTTGTACAACCTCACATTTTCCACAGCATAGTTGTATGGGTACTGATTTTTCTTTTTCCTTTTTTTGCTGTTTGCTTGAGCATAATTTTTTTCCTATAAAGATCAGTTGTTTGCTCCCTAATTTTAAATGAATGTGCTGGACACATCATCTGGAGAACTTGGACTTTTGCAATGGGAACCAAATCTCATTAGTAAAAGAAGTTATGGACGTGTAACACTCAGAAGGGGAAAAACACAGGAAACTTCTGAGATCTCTGTGAGGTATCCTGTGCAAGTTCCCTTCTAGATGAAGGAGTTAAAAAAATTGTGGGTGGAGGTGCAGCTGCTGCTGTATTGAGTAAGTGGTGGGGAGCAGTGGTTGCCCACAGAAACATTGCTCTCCTTTCCCCTTGAGATTTGGGGCCCTTCTCCATTTCTTTACCTCTGTCCTTTCCATTGTGGCATGGGGCCCTGCTTAATGTTTAATCAGGTATTTGTATACGTCCATATACAAACACATTTATAGAATGTACATCTGCTGCAGCGATTCTTTATAGCTGTTGCTATATTTTACAATAACACTAATGGATTTAGGTCTACGATAATGTTTACAGGAGGTATCAGACTGCAATTCACACTGTAATTCACACTGCAGCAGAAAGCCATCTAAAATGCAGGTCTTAAGTAGATGCATGAAATGAACTATATGTATATTCTTTTATGTGTACTCACTCTACAATTCCAAATATATTTATTTCCACCTAATATCAAGCACTATAAGAGCACATTTAAATCTTGGTATACATAAGTACTAGAGCTCATATGTCTTGCAGAACACTGGTCATGGACTATTCTGTGACCTAAAAGACAGCCAATTAAACCTTGGCAAAGTGTATTACCATTACCTTAATCTGTTGTGTATACTTTGTAATTTTAATAATCATTAGTTATTAAAGTATGTTGTATATTTCCCAGAAATCATACTATTTTATCATTAGTCTGGAGTAGGAAAATATATTGATCTTTTACAAATTTCACTCTGTGAAATTTTCTGTGGGCAATAACCTCTGAGTTATTGGGTAAGATCAGACATTGAACTCCCATATCCTGTGTATTTTCATGTTGTGGTTTACAGTGATTTTTGTTTTGTGGTGGTGTGGCTTTTTGTTTTGGTCTTTGTCTGTAAATCCTGATTAGATTAAGATGGTTTGGAGACACTAATCAAAATTCTACTAATTATTTTAACATTGTTCTTGGTGCCAACCTGTTGGTAAGTCATTCCCATTATTGTCATTTTGCAAAGTGTTCTAAGCCTTAATTATTAGGTATTAATTCAAAGAATGATCATATAGTATAATTCTCAATGCAGACTCTTGGCTGTTATCAGCACTTAATGTTTTGACACTCAAGAATCATCACAAATGCTGTGTATATGTATACTAGTATACATATATACTAAAGGTATATAAGAAGGTTAGATTTTATATATATACTAAAGGTATATAAGAAGGTTAGATTTTACAGCTCTAAAACCTATGTCATAAGATGCGTTTAATTTATTACCTGCCAGTGGATTATAACAAAAGGAATCCAACGAATTAAGAATACCTTTGTAGATGGTAAGTTTTGAACTTCCTTAATAATTAAATCTGATATATCTGTGAAAAGATGTTACTGTAAATTCTGTTAAATCACAATATCCTCCCATATCTTTAGTGCACAATCAGTTGTACTGTATGTGGCAAAGCCCAAAACGTTCATAAGAATTGTCAACACCTGTTATTGGAATCTGTAAGTGTCATGTACGTTTAGCTTTTATCACAAAACTACTTGTGCCTTAATCTAAACTGATGCCCAGTTCAATAGGTGCTAATCTTTACAGGAAAGGATCACATTAACAAAGCAAATGGGGCTGGAATTTCCTAACACAATCTTTTTAAATGTGTTGGTTTTTTTTATACAAAAATGTTTTGTTTGAATTACTTGTTGGGGTATTTTTATGTCTTTTGTTTTCTGTTGAAATTACTGGTTATGAACCTGGAGATTTGTACTAATTCATAACTTTTTAATTGTTTATGCAATAAAAAAGGAAATCTTTGATATGAGTGACAACATGGGCTTTTTAGCTTTTATTTTTTCTTTTCTTCTGTTTCAAATAGAATAAATGCTGAATCTCCTAGGCCAAGACTCCTCATAATTCAGTATTTCAGTGTCTTAGGTTAGCTTTCTCATTCTAGGGTTTTGGAAGGGAGTGAAGTTCAGACAAGTATTGTTCTATGCTAATCGATCACATTACTTTTTTGCGTAAACTGTTTTTTGGTGTACAAATGAGAAGAAAAGTTAAAATTTCATCCTGAAAGCACTGTTTTGTGTCAGGAACATGTTCATCTTGGCTGTGGGTAATCTGTTCTGTAGTAACTCATTATAACGAGCTAACAGTGATAGTAAGCTTAATGTTTAGAGATGAGTCAGTCACATACTTCCATATTCTGTGTTAACTTTCTCCTCCAGAATTCCATACCCAGTATACATCTAACTCTTGTTTGCCTTATTGATGCAAGATTCCTTTGCAGTCAATAATTCTTGCATGAGCGAGGTAATCAAGCTATAGCTCATTTTTGTGATCTCTCTTGTTTTTTAAACTTGCTGAATAGTGGAAGCGTTCCCCAAATTTGAATCAGCTAGCAGTTTTAAAGAAGTTGCATTATTTTCCTACCAGCCAAGTTTAATTGAATTAGATTGCGATGCCTCTAATTATCCTATCAAATATGTGAGCTAACATCAAAAGACTGAGAACTGTAGTTCTACTTTCTAGTTGCAATGGTTGACCCTGAGCAGCTGTTGCAAACTCGCACCTGTTTCTGAGGTTACTGGTTTTAGATCCCAGTCCTTCAAAAACATACTGCATCTGTTGTTCTGTCCCATCAATTTGTGTTGTCAGAGCCTACTTCTTTAAAATTCACTTTAAGTTAACCCTTGTTTTACAGATGCATATATTCAGGTAGAATATTAATACTATATTTCATAAAGGCCTTTAATATATGACAGGTGTCCTGTTCATTTTTTTCAAAGTGCATTATACTGGCTACTTTAAAGTAATTTTCTAGAACAGTGAAAACAATAACTTCATATTCTGCCAAAGCAAGAATTTTAAACAAAATTAGATCCCTCCAGCAAGGCTCTGAAGCATAGGCATAACTAAATATGCATAGTCCAATTGAGGCATGCTTGTGCTTCCAAGTGCTTTGCTAGACTTATAGCATAGTGTGAAGGAAGAGGAGGCAAAAATACATTGTTAAAAATGCAGAGGAAAAATAGTTTTTTTCATGCCTCTGTACCTTAGTAATATTTGTTTTATGATTTTAAACAAGTTTTGCTGGGAATAAGCCTGAATTTTGGTCATCTTTTAAACTGAAAGCATTATTTCGTAGTATCCTTGATAAAGAACATTTATTATGTTTGTGTCATGCAATACATTAAAAAAATTCTTAGCACAATGCTGCCACTATATAAATAATGTACTATTTAGGTATAAAAGGCTTGATCTGAAGCCCATTTGTTGTTGGTACAGGTATTTAATGGGCTGTAACTCAGATGCTAACAACACAAAGTGAAACTTTATTCCATATGCTATGGTTTTTTAGACATGCACATGTAAAAATTGAATTGGAAAAGCCAGGAGTGGGATGAAGAATCAAAAATAAGTAATAAAAAGATAAAGTGAAAGGAGAGAGTACTATATATCCTGTTTAGAGACTGTGTAGCACTGCTTTTTGGTACCAGTTTACCAAAACTGATAAACTGAATAGATAACCCTTGAGTTGTGTTATGCTTTCCCTGTCAGCTGATGATCTCACTCAGTAGCTAAAAGACTGGTGTTCACTGCTTTTCTTGCATTACTTTAGGTTTTATAATGTCTTGAAGCATTACAACTGTAACCAACACAACCTGAATCTTTTGTCTTTTATTTGAATGCGTCTTGACAAGGAAATACGTAGTTTTAAAATGTAAAAGGACAGTACATTGAGATCTGCTCTGACCAACAGCAAGAAAATGATACAATAGGCTTCCATGCCTCAGTGACTCCTTATCAACTGTGCTCTGCTTATACCTCGGGACTCTTACTCAGGGCTAGTCTATTCTCCAGCTTTGCCAGCAAAGCTCCCTAGTGGAGATGCAATGTACACAAGCAAAAGGAGTTATTTTTCTGATGCAGTTAAACTACCTCCCCAAAACATATTGAAATAGCTAAGCAAGGTTCTTTGGGTAAATGTGATATATTTTATTAGACCAACTGAGTAGCTGGAAAAAAGTTCTTTGCAAGCTTTCGAGTGCAATCACCCTTCTTCAGGCATAGGAAGTTTCTGCTGTTCTGTGACTCCAAGGAATGAGAGAAGAAGGATTGACTGAAGAAGGGTGATTGCACCCAAAAGCTTGCAAATAACCTTTTTCCAGCTACTCATTTGGTCTAATGAGAGATACCACATCTACCCAAAGAACCTTGCCTGCCCAGGTCCTTAGACCAACACAGCTACAACCAAAAACCCTTAGAACAGCCAAAGCACTTTGTCCAGCTAAGTTGTATTGGGATGGATTACTCATATTTCTCTACCAGTTAGACCCTATTATCCCTAACCAACATAACTATGCCAGTAAGCTTTGTAGTACATAGCTTGCCAGGCCTTTGACTGATTTTTTTTTACAGGCCTAAAAGCTAATATGTATTGTTCTTGGCTTGTGCATTATTGTTAGCAATAATTGTATAATCTGAGTTCTGTGCTCCAACCATGGCAACCTCCTTCTTTTCAGTGGAATTGTACGTTTGTACTGAAAGATGGGATTTTGCCCTAGCAATTAGAAGCTAGTGAATCATTCTGATGCGGGAGGAGAAATAAAATTGTGCTCACTCTCCCAAAGTTTCTGAAGATGTACAATTCTGGAAGCAGGAAAAACAAGAATGTAAATTTATTGTTGTCAGTATTATCAGCAGGTGTGGTGCTGAAAGGATGCAAAAAACAGTTCTGTTGAATAAGAATACCATTTTTAAGACACTTTTAGGATTAAAACTATATTTAGATGGTATTTTGAAAATGTGTACAGTATATATTTTCAAATACTTTTTGCTTTTGCTCGTCAATGCTGTTGCTTGAGTGTTGGAAATATTTTTCTTTTACTACTGTATGACTGATTTGATTGCTGCTTGAAGAACCATAAGATTAATTATGTTTTAATAAGTATGGAAACTTTTTTTTTAGCAATTTATTATAGCTCAATAAACCCATCCCAGGACTAAATATGTGACGTTGAGACAGACAAATGCGGGGCTTAAAAGGTAGCATATCCTTTGGGGATCTAGTTGGGGATGGTCCTGGTTTGAGCAGGAGGTGGGACTAGATGACCTCCTGAGGTCCCTTCCAACCCTCATTTTCTATGATTCCGACTGTGCTGTAAAAGAAGTAAAAATAACGGCTGTAATCTAGTTCATTGTTCCCTTCTTAATCAAACTATATAGATTTAGAGAAAACTGTTGTTGTGGCTCCTGGGTGTCAGCTTCACTTTACTATTTAAATCTGAGTACGTTGAAGTGGCATTTCCCTCATACAGCCTCCTGCTGTGGTCTCTAACCAGGGGCCAGAAGCAGTTTTCTGCTAATTTAACAAATTCATGCTTCAGACTTAGAACCTTGTCCTGCTCAGTTCCTCCCCCTCTTTCCTGGCCCTGCTGGTTGAATAAGCACTTTGTTTCTGAAGTAGAGTAGCGTATTTGCTTCTCTTCATCCTCTCCACCCACTCAAGTTTCCATTGGGTGCGCTCTAAAATTCCTAGCTGTTAAGCAAAATGATGACTGCGGTAACCCTGAGTATACTTGCTGGTCAAGTTGACGGGGATTGCCTGTGACATTCAATTCTTCGTTCCCATAAAAGGGCTTAACGATCAGAGGAGCCCTTTAAACAGAATTCAATCGCAAAAAGCCTTCATTTTTCTTAAATTGTATGTTCCTTTTTATTATTAAGTAGAGAAATATGAAGTCAATGTTCTACATGAAAACAGTCAAGTAAAATATAGTAATTATAACTCCTGGATTAAAAGTGAAGAGGTTTTTCTTTAATGAACATACCCAAAACAACCATGTTCTACAAGTGACCAGTGTTATATCCAGGACTAAACTGTGTTCTTTCCACACTTCAGTTTGGCAGCCTGTATCTATATAAAGTGAAGATCAGCAACTATTAGAAAATGGATTCCTATTCCACATGTATTATATACATTTTCTATATCAGTTACTTCAAGTCCAAGGGGAAAAAAACCTTTCAGAATGTTTCGATTTCTTTCAAATATACTGTGAAGTGAATAAATCCTAATTTTGGTATTAAATCATATATTGGTGTGGAATATTAGCTACTTATATTTGACAAAAGATTGTGTTTTCTTTTAACCTAATGAAAGACGAGCTTATGAATGAACGGTAATTAAACAACAAATATGTGGGCAGGGTAGGATTTTCCAGGGCAATCCGTATTAGCCTGACTTTGCATCCCTGAAGTCAGTGGTAGACTTCAGTTAAAGCTGAGTGCTTCTGAATATCTCACCCATGGCTTTAATTTTATATACATCTATACCAGCTCTGTAGGCCCAGGTGTATATATCTTGTTTTGCTTGCAGTATGTATTACTGTTTAAGCAGCAATATTTTAAAGATGCATTAGGATATTGGTTTAAAACACAGAAATCATCAAATCCAACTTTGCTTTCCCACCTACATCTACTGATTTTATAGTGCAAAAGCAGATTGAACCTGCTCTATCTAGAGCAAGAGCAAGTGACTAAGAGGTTCTTATTTGCATGCTTTTATAGCTAGATTGCAGTTTCAGAATCCAGTCTTCATTCCTGTTTATATTAACAAACTAAACACACATCTTTTATGGCTTGATGCAGAAGGCACCATCGACCTTCTGAAAAATCTGAATGTGCTTTCTTTAAGGAAAAATTATTCCCCTTTAATATCTCTGGAGGATGCCTGCTATTTTGGGGGATGGAATTCTTTACTGAGCCATTGTTTATTCAAAACAGCATCAATCACACTCGGTTTTTACTGTCACCCATTTATAGCTATTTAGCAGGTTTCTGCATTAAACAGCTGTGGAAAGTGTCAAGCACTTGCTGAACTATTGCAAGGATCTATTCTTTACCACCCACACCCCCCACTGGAAGGGACTACAAAGTCACTCTTACCACCAGGCCTTGACAGAGGATTTCCCCATCGCTACTCAAAGAACACTGAATAAGTTTGCAGTTTAAGTTTAACAAATGAGGCTTCATGCATTTGTGTCCAACATTTGAAATCATGTTGCAGATAATAAAAAAGCGTTTAACCACAGTGTTGTGTGCAATTCTACAATCCTTTCTAGCAAATCTGAAACTCTAAATAGATTTATACTCTCTTTAAAGAATTCACTGCTACGTATGCTACATGTTGTAAAACTGCAATTGTTATAACAGATCTTTCTTCAGTTCATTATTTATATTCAGTTACATTAATCTGTTAGACACGCTTTCTACTTGTCACCACTGCACAGAGATAGACAGAAGAGAATGGTCCTTGTCCCAAAAGTTTACAGTCCAATAAACTATATTTTCACTTCCTTTATCCTGTCCTAAACATCAAATATGACAAGTCACTTTACATCTTGCATCTGTATGTATTCAGACTTTTTAATTAGTTTAATGTGCCCTTTATTTTAGTCTAATCTAGGTTGATGTCTGAGAGAGGGATCTTAAAGTCAGATGAAAAGGAGCAAATATCTCCAGGTGAATTTTATGGGTTTCTCCCCATGTTTGGAGGTGATAATACATAAATTAGTATTGGCACAGTTCATTTGAAATAGAGCAGGCTGCAGTGTTGGTCTGCAATAAATTATACCCTCCTGTCCTTTCATGTCTGAATGTTATTGTTTCTAGATGGAAACAATCATGGTTGTAACTTTTGGAACAACTGTAACTGCTTGGTACTAACTCCTCGAGAACATAGGAAGTCTATATAATTTTATGGGATTTTTGCTGAACTTACATATACACACACACCCCCCTATTTTCCATCTAATTTTAGCATCCTTGGCTGTATGTATGGCAGACTTCCAATAAACTGCTTCCCCAGAATATTTTCATATGTATAACAAACATTAGCTGTTGGTCCTTTCCTAAATTGTACGTCTGGTAAATCCTAAAAGCAGTTTGGAACTGAGAAAAAACTCAGGCAACAACAATATGCACTGCTC
This sequence comes from Alligator sinensis, assembly GCF_000455745.1. NCBI lineage: Eukaryota > Metazoa > Chordata > Crocodylia > Alligatoridae > Alligator > Alligator sinensis. The sequence continues at coordinate 426,017 of NW_005842780.1, read as the reverse complement.
AACAATTTTTGCTGAAGAGTATTAATAGTTAACCTCAGAGCCTTGATAATCTGAATCTCTTCCAGGTGACTGAGTTCAACACTGTTTAGCT